>NC_073390.1:51188279-51293279 GCF_028641065.1 Leucoraja erinaceus
GCGGTACCATAAAGATTGCTGATTTCAGTTCATGACGCGGATAGATCTACATCTCCGAATACAAATTTGAAAAATTCTCTTTTAAGGGGCCTTCTCTTCTATTTCTACTTTCCACTTTCTCTCTTCCTTTTTTATTTTTTATATACACACTTCACGTTTTTCTACTCCCTACCATCTATTTTTCCACTTTTTCCTCTTTCTATTGTTTTCTTTTTCTTGTCTTGCTTACTTCCTTCTCATAACATAAAACTAGAGGTTGTACATAGAATGGATTACGGTATTACATAGTTGGCACCTAAAATTAGGTTCCACTGTACTGTTTTGCGCTGTATTAACTTCTAATAAAATAAACAAAAAAAAAAACAAAAAAAAGAAATACAGCGGGAAAACAGCCGCTTCGACCCACTGAGTCCGCGACCACCAGTGGTCACCCTGTATATTAACACCATCTTACACACTGGGGACAAATGACAATCTTACCAAAGCCAATTAACCTAGAAACCTGTACGTCTTTGGAGTATGGGAGGAAACTGGAGCACCCAGAGAAAACCTACGCGATCACAGGGAGAATGTACAAACACTGATCAGAGTGCACCCGTAGTCAGGATCGAGCCAGGGTCTCTGGCACTGTAAGGCAGCAGCTCTACCGTTGCGCCACTGTGCCACCGTAAACACTCACAAGGTCCCAATTCTCCAAAGCTTCATGCCGGACCTTGTCTATTTTCACAATCCTAGAAGCACCAGACTTTTCCCAGCTACAATCTCTCCCCTGCAATCTGCAATCTACTCTGCTTTGTACATCAGTTCTACAATGATAGTCCCAACGGAAGGCGGATCCACGGTCTTAAATTGGGCTGAGGGTAGAGAGATTGATGATGGACACACCCTGACTCTCAGTCTGAAGAAGAGTCTTGACCCGAAACCTCGTCACCTATTCCTTTTCTCCAGAGTTGCTGACTGACCCTCTGAGTTACCCCAGCTTTTTGTGTCTACCTTTGGTTTAAACTAGCATCTGCAGTTCCTTTCTACACAAATGGCATTGGTTGACTCTCGAAACATCGTTATGTAAATGTACTTTTTGTTACATGGAACAATTTGATGCTCTTTGTCTATTCTCCTCCTTTTAAATTCTCTGCAGCAATATATTATATCACCACTAGGATTTCCATTTAACCAGAGGTTAAGTGATACTAGAGGCCGGCCATTTAACCTACAATGTGAATTTCCTGTTTTGTCCTTCAGTGAGCACTCTTCTCCACTGCCTTCCTTTTCCCATTAAAAGCACAGCTGTAATCACATACTAATGGGTAGAAATCTTTGTTTTACTATTTTCTCCCACAGCTGAGGGACCATGGATTGTGCCACCATGCTGTTCCGGTGCACAAAATGGGGCTTACTATCCCAAACATTTAAAAATATCTCAGAAAAAAAAAACCTTTAAGACTTTTGACTTTCGATATACAGAGCGGAAACAGGCCCTTCAGCCCACCGAGTCCACGCCGACCAGCGATCACCCCGTACAGTAGCACTATCCTACACGTTCGGGACAATGTACAATATCTTAAGGGCCTGTCCCACGAGCATGCGACTGCATGCGGCGAGCGCGACCAAACCGGAAGTGGGGGGGTCGCGCGGAGGTCGAGTGATCCCGTACGAGTTGACGTGATGTTCGAGCGATGTCCGTGGGAAGTTCGCGCTAGGCGTACACCGTCAAGATGCTGCGCACGCCGTCAAGATGCTGCATATGCCCGTCGAGGCGGTGCGTACGGCCTCAATGTGGCTGCGGGCCGGCAGGCCGTTGCCGCGCGGAATTTTTGAACAGTGTCAGTTTTTCGGAGCCCCGCGCGATGTCGGGACCAGCTCCGCACAACTCCATACGGCTCCAGCGATCGAAGTGGGACCGGACCCGCGAGGCCGTACAGCTCAAGCGACCACGTTAGGTCGCGCTTGCTGCATGGAGTCGCATGCTCGTGGGACATGCCCTTTACTGAAATCAATTAACCTATAAACCTGTACTCCTTTGAAGTGTGGGAGGAAACCGGAGCACCCGGAGAAAACCCACGCGGTCACAGGGAGAACGTACAAATTCTGCACAGGCAGCACCCGTAGTCAGGATCGAACCCGGGTCTCTGGTGCTGAAAAAACTAATTTATAATAGTTCACAATTATATCAGTATAAACCATGTAATGAGTATTTCTTCTGTCTTTTGGTTTGGTGAATGCAAAACTCATTAGTAGGAAATGACTAAAAATACTTTATGTTTCCCCAACGATCATCAAGGCTGCTTTGATAAAGTTATTTGCAAATTGCACTAAATTTTTAACAGATTTCCACAAGTGGTATTTATATTAAATTGTTTTTTTTCTGTAAAATCAAATGTATGTTTCCAATTAAAAGCTTGTTCTGTGGATACTTGCTAAACTTAAGAATGGGCTTGATGAAGTAGCTTTGGCCAAATTAACTCCTTGGGGTTTATCCATTTCCCAAATGCCAAGTCAATTTGAATCATTGACTTACAGACCAGTTGCAAACAGAGATCTTTCTTCTTCATAAGGGTTTAAAAAAAACCACAGGGATTTATTTGGCCAGCCCCCAATATTGATATCGAACCACCTGCCTATCAAACAGCCGTGTTGTAGGAAAGATGTTGTCAAGTTGGAAATGGTGCAGAGAAGATTTACGAGGATGTTGCCAGGATTTGAGGGCCTGAGCTACAGGGAGAGGTTGAGCAGGCTAGGACTTAGAAACATAGAAACATAGAAATTAGGTGCAGGAGTAGGCCAGAGGGCCCTTCGAGCCTGCTTCGCCATTCAATATGATCGGCTGATCATCCAACTCAGTATCCCGTACCTGCCTTCTCTCCATACCCTCTGCCCTTGGCCACAATTTACACATCTAACCCCTCTTAAATATAGCCAATGAACCTGGCCTCAACTTTGGTGTGGCAGAGAGTTCCAGAGATTCACCACTCTCTGTGTCAATTTAGTTCTCCTGTCTCGGTACAGTAAAGAGACAACGAAATGCATCCTTAAGCTCTGACCCCTTGAAAGGGAGACACCCAACATCGGGAACAATGCCCCTGCATCTAGCCTGTCCAACCCCTTAAGAATTTTGTAAGTTTCTATAAGATCCCCTCTCACTAAATTCTAGAGAGTATGCAGTCTATCCAGTCGGGATTCATAAGACCGGCTGACATCCCAGGAATCAGTCTGGTGAACCTTCTCTGCACTCCCTCTATGGCAATAATGCCCTTCCTCAGATTTGGAGACCAAAACTGTACGCAATACTCCAGGTGTGGTCTCACCAAGACCCTGTACAACTGCAGTAGAACCTGCCTGCTCCTATACTCAAATCCTCTTGCTATGAAATCCAACATACCATTCGCTTTCTTTACTGCCTGCTGCACCTGCATGCCTACCTTCAATGACTGGTGTACCATGACACCCAGGTCTCGCTGTATCTCCCCCTTTCCCAATCGGCCACCATTTAGATAATAATCTGCTTTCCCGTTTTTGCCACCAAAATGGATAACCTCACATTTATCCACACTTTATTCCTTGGAGTGCAGGAGGATTTATTTTTAGAGATACAGAGGGGAAACAGGCCCTTCGGCCCACCAAGTCTGCACCGGCCAACGATCGCCGTACATTGACACTATCCTACATGCATTAGGGACAATTTACACCTTTACCGAGCCAAATAACCTACAAACCTGTATGTCTTTGGTGTGTGGGTGGAAATCGAAGTTCTCGGAGAAAAAACCCATGCGGTCATGGGGAGAACGTGCAAACTCCGTACAGACAGCACCTGTGGTTGGGATCGAACCGGGTCACTGGCAAGCGCTGTATGGCAGCAACTCTACTGCTGAGTGTGTGGCCAAGGTGGTGATGATTTTGAGGCAGCGACTACGATAGATCCCTTCGACGGTAGGGAGGTCAAAGCCGGTGATGGGCAGGGCAGTGGTCACAACTTTATGTAGCCTTTTTCATTCCTGGACGTTCAAGTTGCCGAACCAGGCCATGATGCAAGCAGTCAGAAGGCTCTCTACTGTGCCCCTGTAGGGACCCTTTTTCAGACTCGTCCTAGAACAACTCTGACCCCAAGACCATGAGAATTGCAGATTTTGTGGACTTCTTTGCCCTTTCTGTTTCATAGTATCCAGACTCCCCACCATTGTCCTCCATCTGCAGTAATTCACATCCTGCCTCAGAAAAGCCTCCTAAAAAAAAAAGATTTTTTCACCCATCTCCCCCCTTCTCTTCGTTCCTGCAGGCAGAAGATGCGCGCATGATCAGACACAGGCGGAGCTTCTTCCCTTGTGTTGTCAGTCATCTGAATGGTTCTTCCATAAGCTGGTACTGTCCAATTCATCTCAACTGTGTTGTGAACATTGGCTTATGTCAGTGGAACTGGTGCACTACAATGCTGAGAGCGATATTCTACACTCTGTATCTTCCCCTTTGTACTTGAGTTTGATTTGGTTGTACTTATGTACAGCGTTAACTGAATTGATTCGACAGCATGCAATACCAAGCTTGTCACTGCACCTTGGTATATGTGACAATAAAAAACTTAAACCTAAACTTAAAAATGGGCTGCCACTTTTGTTGGACTTTCTGCTGTTCCCAGCCAATTTCCCTTCACAGTAAATATTAAATGTGTAAAGATCTCTTTTAAAACCTAGTTTGAGCTGCCAAATTCACACTTCACTTTTACAAAATGCCACAATATTTTAAAATCTGCAAGATTTTCAAGTACACTTTCCCAAAATACAGAGCCTTTCAGCAAACCTAAGACGTGGAAAAAAAAATAGCTCCCCTTTTTAAACGGGGAAGCTCCCTGCGAGCGCAACGCTGATCAAGACTGGACTCAACCTCCAGCCGCTACGGACAGGGACGAGCCCGGAGGCCGGAGTTGACCATCAGGAACTAGGGTGGACAAAGGCCGGCGACAAAAAGGGACTAAACGAGGGCCAGGTGGCCGACAACTATCCCTCCCCCACCCAAGTCACACCAGTTTCTTGTTGTCACCCAACAAACAGCTAACAATGGCCTGTGCAGGAAGGAACTGCAGATGCTGATTTAAACCGAAGATAGACACAAAAAGATGGAGTAACTCAGCGGGGCAGGCGGCATTTCTGGAGCGAAGGAATGGGTGACGTTTCAGGTCTTCTGAAGAAGGCTCTCGACCCAAAATGTCACCCATTCCTTCCCTCCAGAGATGCTGCCTGTCCCATTGAGTTACTCTAGCTAACAATGGCCTGTTCTCTTTATCATCATTACTTTTTTTGCCATATCTTTCATTCATTGTTCTTTATCTCTCTACATCATAATCTACCTCTCATTTCCCTTTTCCCTAACCAGTTTGAAGAAGGGTCTCGACCGAAATGTCACCCGTTCCTTCTCTCCAGAGATGCTGCCTGTCCCGCTGAGTTACTCCAGCATTTTGTGTCTGTCTGGATTGAACCAGCATCTATATAACCATATAATAACCTATAACAATTACAGCAATGAAACAGGCCATCTCGGCCCTACAAGTCCGTGCCGAACAAAAATTTTTTTTTTCCCCCCTTAGTCCCACCTGCCTGCACTCATACCATAACCCTCCATTCCCTTCTCATCCATATGCCTATCCAATTTATTTTTAAATGATACCAATGAACCTGCCTCCACCACTTCCACTGGAAGCTCATCCACACCGCTACCACTCTACTGAGTAAAGAAGTTCCCCCTCATATTACCCCTCATTGTTCTTCTGTCCCTTAATTCTGAATCCATGTCCTCTCATTTGAATCTTCCCTCAAAGGGAAAAGGTTGTCCACATCAACTCTGTCTATCCCTCTCATCATTTTAAAGACCTCTATCAAGTCTTCCTTTAACCTTCTGCCCTCCAGAGAATAAAGACCTAACTTATTCAACCAGCATCTGCCGTCTCTTCCTACGCAAGAAAAAAAAAGTCGTGCCGCAGAGAACGAAGGCCCATTGGCCAGGTGCGGGGGAACATGGAACCCCACAGATTGGAGAGTCGAATAGGGGGGAGCCGCTGGAGTTGACGGACAGGAGGAGTGGGCTGGTAGGAGAGGGACCGAGGTATTACCTCCAGCGCCTTCAAGGGCGGCTGCAGGAGGCACCCCTGGTACACAGGGGCTGTCGGCAGAGGAGAGGGACATCGGGTCGGCCTTACCTAGGCTTACTTGGATCGGGGGCGCCACTGGACTTCCAACATACACTGCAATATACTGGAATTTAGAAGGATGAGAGGGTATCTTATTGAAACATATAAGATTATTAAAGGATTGGACACGCTAGATCACGGCTTCCTAACCTTTTTCGTCCCATTTACCACTGGCAACTTTAATAGTACATAACAATGTTATTTCATTTATCTATGAACAACTAATGATGAACAGATACCAGAACCAAACACAGTCAGTCAATGAGAAAAAATATGTACAAATCCAGAATCAACAAATTTACCCCCTGGGTAGGCGAAATTTACCCCCAGGGGTAAACTTACCCCAGGTTGGGAACCCTTGCACTAGAGGCAGGAAACATGTTCCTGATGTTGGGGGGAGTCCAGAATCAGGGGCCACAGTTTAAGAATAAGGGGTAGGCCATTTAGAATGGAGATGAGGAAAAACGTTTTCACCCAGAGAATTGTGAATCTGTGGAATTCTCTGCCTCAGAAAGCAGTGGAGGCCAATTCTCTGGATGCTTTCAAGACAGTGTTAGATAGAGCTCTGAAAGATAGCGAAGTCAATGGATATGGGGAGAAGGCAGGAACAGGGGGTACTGATTGTGGATGATCAGCCATGATCACAGTGAATGGCGGTGCTGGCTCGAAGGGCCGAAAGGCCTCCTCCTGCACCTATTGTCTATTGTCTATTGTCTATAATGTGGATTTTCCACTTTGGACTGTTTGTTCTATTCAGGTATTTGTTTTCATTTCTTTCAAACAGTGCATTTTGTTGTGCATTAGTGCTTGCCCAGGCTATGCACCCCTGGGGTGTGCAAGAAGATGTCACTCTGCTGTCCACACGTGACAATAAAGAACCATTGAATCATTGAAAACTATATTGAAAATCTTACCCTTTTCAGCAAAAATCAAGTGTATTTTTAATATTCTGTGCTCATTTGACAAGATCGAGTCTTAAACATATTATCCTGTTAATATAAATAGTTTGAAGGAACTCATTAGTGTGCAAAATTATTTTAAAGAATGACAATATGAAATTGTACATTAGGGAAATGATTTAGTTTGGAGGCTTGTGACCTCAGCAGAAAAGTTCATTTAAATATGGATAAGTTATTTATTCTCTGACAGCATAATGTGGCTCTAATGCTGGATTCTTATAACTCAGCTCTTTAGAGTTACAGCTGATCCTGCATTTGAACATTGTAACGACATTAACCTCTTACCATTACATGACAAGCTTTGATTGTGAGCATAGATCTATTTATCTTATCAACCGTGCATTAATCGGAAGGATCTGAGAGGAGATTATTAGCATGGAGGCAATTTGGGACAAATCTTCGACCGATAAATCTTTACATTTAGTGTAGTTTAGTTTAGAGGTACAGCGCGGCAACAGGCCCTTCGGCCCATCGAGTCCGCACCGACCAGCGATTCCCCCCCCCGCACATTAAAACTACCCTACACACACTTGGAACAATTTTACATTTCATACCTAACCAATTAACCAATTATGTCTTGGGAGGAAACTCGAAGATCTCGGAGGAAACCCACGCAGTCACGGGGTGAACTTACAAATTCCGTACAGACAGTGCCTGTAGTCGGATTCGAACCTGGGTCTCTGGTGCTGCAAGCGCTGTAAGGCAGCAACTCTACCGCTGCACCACCGTGCCGCCCATCTTATGAATGCATCATTTTCTCATTGGTCCTTAGAGATATACAGCACGTAAACAGGCCCTTCATCCCATCCAGTCCATGCTAACCATCCATTTACACCAATTCTGAGTTAATCCTATTTTTTTAAATGTTCCTCATTTTCCCATCATTTCCCCCCCCAGATTCTACCACCAACCAACACATACCGTTTTTTTGTGGCCATTTCACCCTCCAAATCTGAACATCTTTAGGACTTTGGAGGAAATTCGAACCTCTGGAGGAAGCCCATACTGTCACAGCGGGAATGTGAAACCTCCGCCCAGAAAGGATTGACATTGGTCTCTGGAGCTGGGTGGCGGCTACTCTACAAGCTACACCTCTCTGCCCTTGTTTCAAAATCGCTTACATTCCCCCCTATATCAATATGTGGTTGAGATACATCAGTTCTGTGCTATGCCACGTTCTCTCCCAATTCCATTTTTGCAATGGACTCAGCCAAATAATACCCTGGTCATTCATGCATGCTGATCATGGGGCCAGATTTTGGGGTGTTTAACTGGAAATGGAAATCAAGTGGGTCTCAGAGTTGAGATGAATGCTAAGCAACATTCTCCAGCCCAACTCTTGATCTTCCAGCTTCAGACTTTAGACTTTAGAGATACAGCACGGAAACAGGCTGTTTCGGCCCACCGATTCCGCGCTGACCAGCGATCACCATGTACGTTGAACGACATGCACTAAGCACCTGGAGAAAATCCATGCGGTCATGGGGAGAATGTAGTCAGCATCGCACCCAGATCTCTGGCGCTGTAAATTTCCCAATGTTGGGGGAGTCCAGAACCAGGGGCCACAGTTTAAGAATAAGGGGTTGGCCATGTAGAATGGAGATGAGGAAAAATGTTTTCGCCCAGAGAGTTGTGAATCTGTGGAATTCTCTGCCTCAGAAGGCAGTGGAGGCCAATTCTCTGGATGCTTTCAAGAGGGAGTTAGATAGGGCTCTTAAAGATAGCGGAGTCAAGTCAAGTCAAGTCAAGTCAAGTTTATTTGTCACATACACATACGAGATGTGCAGTGAAATGAAAGTGGCAATGCTCTCGGTGTCAAGGGATATGGGGAGAAGGCAGGAACGGGGTACTGATTGTGGATGATCAGCCATTATCACATTGAATGGCGGTGCTGGCTCGAAAGACTGAATGGCCTACTCCTGCACCTATTGTCTATTGTCTATTGTAAAGCAGCAATTCTACCGCTGTGCCACCGTGCTCTCTGAGCTGGAGGCAAAATATTTAGGTTGTGCTTTTTAAAATCAATTATCCTAAGAAACGTACAATGAACTCAATTTAAAAACCTAGTTAAACAATATGTAACATTAAAGTGATAATGCGTACATCTTTAATTGTCATTTTGTCAGTGAATTATAGCGTAAAAATAAGCAATATTGATTCAATTGCATATTCAATGTCCCCTAAAGAAATAATTTGGTCTTAAAGAAATAATTACACTTTAATTGATATATTTACTGATGGATTCCACCAACTTTATGCATGTATTTTTGCTGTCTACCTGGGAAGGGTATGTTAAAAAGAGTGGGTTGTCAGCAGGGATATATCCTGGACAATTTTAACCGCCCACCCACCTGGCTTCTACCAGTTCAGTAGGATTAAAGTTGTCCTTTTCATAGTAACATGTAGTCAGATAGCTACACATGCACTGAAATAACTTGGCATTTCTTAATCCATACAAAACTGTTACTAGCTGGAGGACATTGGTGTTGATAGTTAATCATAGCCTGAATTTCCCTTTGTTTTCATACCGTCGGGGAACCACTGTTTAGTTACACATGTACTAACTTGCCACAGCAACATACCTATCGAACAGTTCATCTGAGACTGCAGTAAACTTGAATTGACATTATTGGCACCTCACCCCTGTATTTATACACGTATTGCATTATACTGAAATACTGAGACAGCACGTTAGCCCAGCGGTAACATAGAAAATAGGTGCAGGAGTAGGCCATTCGGCCCTTCGAGCCTGCACCGCCATTCAATATGATCATGGCTGATCATCCAACTCAGTCTCCTGTACCTGCCTTCTCTCCATACCCCCTGATCCCTTTAGCCACAAGGGCCACATCTAACTCCCTCTTAAATATAGCCAATGAACTGGCCTCAACTACCTTCTGTGGCAGAGAATTCCAGAGATTCACCGGTAGTTACTGTTTCACTGTACCAGAGACCTGGGTTCCATCCTGACTACGGGTGCCGCTGCACGGAGTTTGTACGTTCTCCCCGTGACCACGTCGATATTCACTGGGCGCTCCGGTTTCCTCCCAAACTCCAAACAGGTGCAGGCTTGTTGGTTAATTGGCTTCTGCAAATTGTACCCACTGTATGGAATAATTGCTGGTTGGCATAGACTCAGTGGGCCAAAGGGCTTATTTCCACACTGTATCTCTAAATTAAATTTAAAAAAAAATAATAGGCAAAAATAAAAATGATTAGAAATTCAAAAACTACTATCAATTATAACTTTCTTCACATACAAATACACAATAATATACACCATACACAATCATATAAAAACTACTCCCTCCATTTGAGAAAACATCTTGAATGAGTTTAAGGTAGATTAAATAGCTGGAGAAACTCAGCGGGTAAGACAGCATCTATGGAGCGAAGGAAGAGACCGTTCTTCAGACTGAGTTTAAAATACATTTAGTCATTTAGCTTTAGCTTATAAGCTTTAGACGAATGATAATATATTTTTATAATCATATTTTGAAACATTTTGAATTATAAATTCTAAATGTTTCAGGAAGATTCAAAATTATAAATTCAAAATGCTTCAGGAAGATTGTTCCCGATGATGGGGGAAGTCCAGACGAAGGGGTCACCGTTTAAGGATAAAGGGGAAGTCTTTTAGGACTGAGATGAGAAAAACATTTTTTACACAGAGAGTGGTGAATCTGTGGAACTCTCTGCCACAGAATGTAGTTGAGGCCATAGTTCATTGGCTATATTTAAGAGGGAGTTAGATGTGGCCCTTGTGACTAAAGGGATCAGGGGGTATGGAGAGAAGGCGGGTACAGGATACTGAGTAGGATGATCAGCCATGATCATATTGAATGGCAGTGCAGGCTCGCTCGAAGGGCCGAATGGCCTACTCCTGCACCTATTTTCTATGTTTCTAAATGTGCCGCATGTACTTTACAATTTCATTTGGTTCAGGTACAGTTTTGTAAAACATGAACAAATATAAAATACAGACATCAACATGTAGTGTTTTGAAGAAAAAACTGCACTGTTAAAAAGGGACCTCTGGCTGTTCCGCATTAATGGTTGAGGGGGAACATTCATGTGGGTAGTCCATGGGCACCTTAATCTCAATGTTTCTTGACTGCTGATCCCCAATCTTGAACCCTTTGTGTGAGTATCAACGGAGAGGGTAAAGAAACATAGAAACATAGAAATTAGCTGCAGGAGTAGGCCATTCGGCCCTTCGAGCCTGCACCGCCATTCAATATGATCATGGCTGATCATCCAACTCAGTATCCTGTACCTGCCTTCTCTCCATACCCTCTGATCCCCTTAGACACAAGGGCCACATCTAACTCCCTCTTAAATATAGCCAATGAACTGGCCTCAACTACCCTCTGTGGCAGAGAGTTCCAGAGATTCACCACTCTCTGTGTGAAAAAAGTTCTCCTCATCTCGGGTTTTAAAGGATTTCCCCCTTATCCTTAAGCTGTGACCCCTTGTCCTGGACTTCCCCAACATCGGGAGCAATCTTCCTGCATCTAGCCTGTCCAACCCCTTAAGAATTTTGTAAGTTTCTATAAGATCCCCTCTCAATCTCCTAAATTCTAGAGAGTATAAACCAAGTCTATCCAGTCTTTCTTCATAAGACAGTCCTGACATCCCAGGAATCAGTCTGTGAACCTTCTCTGCACTCCCTCTATGGCAATAATGTCCTTCCCTAGATTTGGAGACCAAAACTGTACGCAATACTCCAGGTGTGGTCTCACCAAGACCCTGTACAACTGCAGTAAAACCTCCCTGCTCCTAAACTCAAATCCTTTTGCTATGAAAGCCAACATACCATTCGCTTAGAAGGGAGAGGAGGGAGGGAGTAGGTAGGTAGGGGGGGTGGTGAAGGGTGAGAGGATGGGTGGAGGCCAGCACAGGAGGTGGAATAGGGTGAGGAGGAGGGGAGGGGGAAAGGGAAATAGAAGAGGGACAGGAAGGGGGAGGGGAGGGGGAAGGAGCAGGTGAGGGGGTTGGATAGGAGAGGGAGGTTAGGGAGGGGAAGGCGGAGGGAAAGGCTGAGGGGGTTGGGAAGAGAGTGGGAGAAGGGAAAGGGATAGGATGGGGAGGGGAGGCTGCCTCGCGGTGAGGGGAAGAGAACGGGAATGGAGAGGGGAAAGAGGAGAGTGAGAGAGAAGGGGAGGGGGACAGTGAGGGGAGGGAGGCAGGGAGAGGGTGGTGGAAGGGGAGGAAGAAATGTGTGCAACCAAAACTTCTGTAAAATGTTTCCTATTTCAATATGTTATATATTCACGAAATTTGCATACATTTAAGACAATATTGTTATATGTCACCATTCTAAATGCAAACCATGTCATTTCATTTACATTAAATCAGCTTGAAATCTATTTCCCTTGTTACATACAGTTTAGAGCAAGTGAGAGCTTTTTTGAAACCATGGCACCCAGCCTTTCCGTGTACAATAGCACGAGGCCCTTAAACCATGTTCTTTCACAATAATCCTTGGAGACTGCATCAACTTCTATGTCTCTCTCAGCAGGCAGTCCTTGCACCGTAGAAAGCACAACATTGTAAACTACAGAGGTGCCTTAACCATGAGGCAATATTAACTGGAACTAATTTCTCTGGAACGTCGGAGGTTGAGGAGAGATCTGACACAAGTACACAAACTCAAGAGATCATAGCCTCAAAATAAAACAACATGCCTTTTGAAATGAGATGAGGAAGAATTTCTTTAGTCAGAGGGTGGTGAATCTGTGGAAATCTTTGACACAGAAGGGTTTGTTTCCACACTATATCTCTAAACTAAACTAATGTAAACGGGTTATTGATGGTCGGCACGGACCTGGTGGGCCGAATGGCCCGTTTCCACGCTATTTCTCTAAACAAAACTAAGAAGGCTGTGGAGGCCAAGTCAATGGATATTTTTAAGGTGAAGATAATAGATTAGTGATTAGTACGGGTGTCAGGGGTTATTGGGAGAAGACAGGAGAATGGGGTTGAGAGGGAACGATAGATCAGCCATGATTGAATGGCAAAGTAGACTTGATGGGCTGAATGGCCTCATTCTGTTCCTATAACTTATGAACATATGAACTTATGAACTTAAGTTAATTAGTTCATATAGATAGATCAGCCATGATTGAATGGCAACACTAGGGTAGACAGTCAGAATCTTTATCCCAGGATGGAAATGTCCAAATCTAGGGCGCACAGCTTTAAGGTGAGATGTTTAATGACAGGTTAATGAAGATGTGCAGGGAGAAATGTTTTTACACAGAGATGCCCAACCTTCCACGCCATTGGCTCTGACCTTCCTTCCATCGAGGGGATTTATCGCAGTCGCTGCCTCAAAAAGGCTGGCAGTATCATCAAAGACCCACGCCATCCTGGCCACACACTCATCTCCCCGCTACCTTCAGGTAGAAGGTACAGGAGCCTGAAGACTGCAACAACCAGGTTCAGAAATAGCTACTTCCCCACAGTCATCAGGCTATTAAACCCGGCTCGGACAAAACTCTGATTATTAATAACCACTTTCTGTTATTTGCACTGTACCAGTTTATTTATTCATGTGTGTATATATTTATATCATGCTATCTGGACTCCTATCTGTTTTGTAGTAAATGCTTACTATTTTCTGTGTGCTTAAGCAAAGCAAGAATTTCATTGTCCTATACAGGACAATAAACTCACTTGAACTTGAACTTGAACCACATTGCCAGGGGTGGTGGTGGGGATAGGTATGATAGTGGCATTTCAGAGACTTTCAGGTAGGCACATGGAAGTGCAGGGAATAGAGGGATATGGATCATGTACATGCAGATGAAATTAATTTAACTTGGCATCATGTGTAGGAAGGAACTGCAGATGCTAGTTTTTACCAAAGATCGGCACCAAATGCTGGAGTAACTCAGATGGTCAGGCAGCATCTCTGGAGGAAAATCAAATGTGGCATCATGTTCAACATGAATATTATGGGCCAAAAGGCCCGTTGCTTAGTTTAATTTAGAGATACAGTGTGGAAATAGGCCCTTCAGCCCACTGAGCCCGCGCCGACCAGCGGTCCCTGTATACTAACACTACCCTACACACATTAGAGACAATTTACATTTATACCTAGCCAATTAACCTACAAACCTGTACGTCTTTGGAGTGTGGGAGCAAACCGGAGATCCCTGGGAAAACCCATGGGAGAATGTACAAACTCCGTACAGACAGCACCCATGGTCAGTAGCGAACCCAGGTCTCTGGCGCAGTAAGGCAGCAACTCTACTGCTGCGCCTCCGTGCCACCCTAATTGCTGTGCTGTAGTTCTGTGGCAGTGTTTAATTTAGCAAGGCTGCATCACTCACCAAGACCATTCTTATCTTTGATATGGGAAGTGGAAACGTTACAGGGAATGGTTGGAGTGCTTTGGTGCAATAATCCATCTAACCAGTCAGACAAGAAAAATCTGATATTCTCATTGAGCACCAAGATATGTAAGAAGGAACTGCAGATGCCGGTTTACACCGAAAATAGACACAAAATGCCCGAGTCCAGTTTCCCATTCTTCAGAACTCCTACAGGCTCAATTATAGGAACATGAATCCAATCGGTGATTATTTACTCTTGTAATCTAGGAGATGAATAACGTAATGAGTGACAAAGAGTACCAGAGCTCAGAAGGGACATGCAGCGGAGATTGAGCAAGCAGCCTTAGGGATTTCACGACAAATGCTTTAAAGCAAATTGGTGTAGGTGACCTTTAAGCAAGCTGATCATTATCTGTAATCATTTGTAAAGGCTTATAAGTTTTCGACAGTAACATTTAATTTGATGGAAGATTAGAGAATTCTGCAAATATTCACACGAATCTCATTTGCGTGTTCTTTTGCAATCTGCTGCTAAAAAATAAATGAGAAGATGTTTTGGACCCAAGAATTTCTTGGATTCATGCCTGGATTCATTTGGCTCCATTTTTAATTTAACTATCTGCAATGATAAAGACTCTTTCTTATAATATGTTGTATGCAAGTCATTATTCTTTTGTACTTTAGACTTCAGAGATACAGTGCGGAAACAGGCCCTTCGTCCCACCGAGTCCGCGCCAACCAGCGATCACCCCGTACAATAGCAATACCCTACACACGAGGGACGATTTACAATTTGTTTACTGAAGCCAATTAACCTGCAAACCTGTACATCTTTGTAGTGTGGAAACCGAAGCACCCGGAGAAAACGCACGCAGTCACAGGGAGAACGTCCAAACTCCGTACAGGTAGCGCCCCTGGTTAGGATCGAACCTGGGTTTCTGGTGCTGATGAGGCAGCAATTCTACCGCTGCGCCCTTTCATACACAAATATTTTCAGCCGAAAAAATGCACTGTAAAAACGCTCATTCAGGAAAAAGCAGTGTATGGAGATACATTTTACTGACAGATCAATGCTGATGAAAAATACATTTTATCAACCATTTTCATAGAGTCATGGAGTAATTCAGCATTGCAGACAGTTCACCCCTTCAGCCCAACTTGGCCATGCCGACCAGGATGCCCGATCCTTGAAGTTAAAGGGATCGAGAGGCAAAAGGTTGGAAGAAATCAAGATTGTAGATTGTGTCCCACCACAGTGGTCTTCTCGAACTCCAAGGGCAAAGGCTTAAAGATGGCCCTTTAAATAATGATCATACATTACTATGCTGCTCCACAAACCCGACGGCACAGATTTGATCCTGTTCTTGGTGGTGTTGAGTGTTACATTTACACACTTACATTGCGACCACTTACATTCCCTGCCACGTTCTAAAGATGGTCGATAGGTTAAGGGGGAAATCTTTTAGGACCGAGATGAGAAAAACATTTTTCACACAGAGAGTGGTGAATCTCTGGAACTCCCTGCCACAGAACGTAGTAGGCCATTGAGGCCAGTTCATTGGCTATATCATGGCTGATTCCAAGAGAGGGAGTTAGATGTGGGCTAAAGGGATCAGGGGGTATGGAGAGAAGGCAGGTACAGGATACTGAGTTGGATGATCAGCCATGATCATATTGAATGGCGGTGCAGGCTCGAAGGGCCGAATGGCCTACTCCTGCACCTAGTTTCTATGTTTCTATGTTTCTACGCTACTTTAAATTCCCTCACTCTGTAAGTTTGCGGCAAAATAATCTAAGGAAAATTGAAGGGCATTTGGGAATAAGTCGCAGAGGAAATGAAGGGAACAGGATTGGAGGCTTTTTTCTGCAAGGAGCTAGCATGGGCCCATTTGGCTGAATGGTCTCCTTCCAAACAAGTAAATACTTCCATGTAAGTAAATGTATCTGGTGATCATTTAGCTCTGCCAAATGCCACAAGATCCAATGGACTACACAAACCAGGTCTAATTCCCCTTCAAAGACCAATCTCAGATCAAAACCCACTGGCATCTTTACTTCATTAGTAACCCGCTTGTAAACCTTTCTAAACCAGCCTCTTCTGCTTTCATCCTTTCAGTTAAACAGTACATAAAACATTACAGTACAGGAACACATAACGCATAAAGTCTGTGCCAGCCATGATGCCAATTTAAACATCACATTGGCTTGCATGTGGTCTATATCCCTTCTTCCACTGTCTGTTCATGTGTCTGTCTCAATGTCTTTTAATTCAAGAGTAATCAATACTCTTCGATTAGTACGAGTGTCAGAGGTTATGGGGAGAAGGCAGGAGAATGGGGTTAGGAGGGAGAGATAGATCAGCCATGATTGAATGGCTGAGTAGACCTGATGGGCTGAATGGCCTAATTCTGATCCTATCTCTTATTATCTTATGATCTTAAATGTGCTTCTGCAACTACATTCTAGCATCTGCTTCTACCACTTCCCCAGGCAGCATCAGGTCAGAACACCTTCATCAGACTTAAAACATCACCTGTCTATTTTCTCCGGAGATACTGCCTAACCCATTGAGTTACTCCATTACAGCACAGCAGCAGGGTCTTCAGCCAACAATGTTTGTGCCAAACATGGTGCTAAGTTAAACTGATCTCTTCTGAAGAAGTCTGAAGACCCGAAACGTCGCCTATCCCTTCTCTCCATAGATGCTGCCTCAGCCTTTGAGTTTCTCCAGCATGTTGTGTCTACCTTCGGTTTTTCCAGCATCTGCAGTTCTTTCTTAAACATTTCATCTGCCTCTCTACCTGCAGGTGATCCATATCCCTCATTCCCTATGTGACCATATGCCTATCCAAGTGCCTAGTATCAAAAGCCTCGTAAATGCCACTATCATATCGCCCTCCACCATCAACCCCAGTAGCACATTCCAGGCACCCACCACTCTCTGTATGTAAAAAAGCTGCACTTCGCACATCTCCTTTAAATCTCACCCCACTTTCAGAAAGTTATGCCATGTAGTCTTTGCCTGGTAAAAATGCTCTGACTGTCTACCCCATCTACCCTATCTATGCCTCTCACAATTCCATGTACTTGTATCAGATCTCCCCCTCAGATGTTGAAGAATATCTCCTCACATTTAGTTACATATATGTCGTAAAAGTGGCATTTCCGGGATTTATTTTTTCAGCGAATGCAGTTGTCCCACCTGCTTTGTGTGAAAAGTTCAGACCTGTGATTTATGGTTTGCAGTTGGAACAGGGGGGTCCGAAGCAGAGAAAATACTTCAGGCATAATAAAATAACTGTCTACAGTGCAGAGAAAAATTCAGGACACAGCAGGGTAGTTTTGCAGGTTCGTAGCTTAAGAAGTGATCCAAGAATCAGACGATTAGAATAAAAATAGAAGATATGATAAATACAAAATGCCATTTCAGTATTCCTTCTTAAACATTAATATCTGTCACTGTCACTATTTAAGATCAAACATTCTGTAGTCTGTGGGAGGCTAAAGTTGCAGTCGATGTTCTCGTACATCTTTGTGAAGTTCATTATCTTTGCGTTTAAGCATTTTTTTTTGACGAAGCACTTCTTTAAATTACTCAAAACCAAGTAATTTGAATTTGTACAGAGTTTGTATGAGTTTTCTCCAGTGTGCTCCAGTTTCCTCTCACGCTCCAAAGACGTACAGGTTTGTAGATAAAATCAAAATGAAAACTAAATTAAATGTGTTTCCATAATTATTGCACACTGAGTTATTATTGTAAAAGTTTGTTTACATCTGGAGATTGTAAGACGTGAAGTGTGAAACAGTTCTGATCTATCTTAAGGAGTCTCTTGTGACACCATTTCCAATGGTAAAGTGTCAACTGACCTTCGAAGGAGGAGAGGCAGATAATTAGATAAAAGGACAAAAGTGCTGTAGTAACTGAGCGGGTCAGGCAGCACCTGTGGAAAACTGGTGATGTTTCGGGTCGGGACCTTTCTTCAGACTGATAATTAGTTCATCAGTCCCTTTTCTTCCTCTGTTGAAGTTTTGATGGTGTAAACTGTTACTGATAAGCCAAACAATTGTTTAGCACCCTTGAGGGAGATATCTGTTATAGATATCTGTTCCTACTGGGCAAAATACCTCTGTCACAGATCAGTGCTTTTTAACTATAGCATAATTCCCCCATCTTCTTTCTTTAGGCTTTAAAATGGTGTAAATACTGCCTCTGTTGTACTATACTGCATACTCTCTTATACTGCAAGCGTGCTGGGACGTTTTGCTGGATGTTTTGACATCAGTTCAGTGGGCTTGTTTACATCTTCTACACTAATGGCATCAGAATTCTTCTACCCATCCAACCCCGAGATTCCTGCCCAATTAAGTCAATGTGCAGGAAGGAACTGCAGATGCTGGTCTAAACTGAAGATAGACAAAAAATGCTGGAGTAACTCAGTGGGTCTGACAGCATCTCAGGAGAGAAGGAATAGGTGACTTTTCAGGTCGAGATATAGACGGATGTAGAGAGAGATAGATAGAGTGAATGACCAACATGCACATAAGTACGCCCCCACTAATTGACATTAACTGACACTAAGAAATTAATATTGAATTGCTAAACTTGCTATTGTGTTGTACTGCTTACAGCTGCAAGAACGTGTAGCAATCAATAAAGGGCTATAGGCCTATTGCGAGTTTATGTACAGGGACATGTCTATCCATGCACTGTATACTTGTATTTATACTTATGCATTTTTAATATGTATGTCATGTTTTATACTTTGGCAATATAACAATGTATTTTTTTTTATCATGCCAATAAAGCTTTTAAATTGAATTGAAATTGAATTGACCAAAGAATGAAAGATATGCAAAAAACCAATGATGATAAAGGAAACAAGCCATTGTTAGCTGTGTGTTGGGTGTACAGGGAAAGAGACTCAACAGACGACTTTGAAGCTCGTATGTCTTGGGTGGGGGAGGGATGTTCAATCCAGCTCCTTCTACACTAAAGATAGACACAAACTGCTTCCACACCAGCTGATGTACACCAAAAAAAAAAAATTCCTGCGCTCTAAAGCTCTAAAGCTTCTCTCTTTTAATCCCGGCTCACACTTAGTTAAAAAAAGTTTTTTTGAGGATCAGATCTTTGATCTCCATGAAAGGAAAAGCTCCGATTGTCTTAATCTTAAAAAAACAACTGGCTGCCATTTTAAGTAATCCTCCTTATATTATTAAGGTGTTAAATTGAGAGAGAAAAAAAACAAGTCCATTGACTTTCACTCTAAGCCATTTGGTAACTGGGCCTGTGGAAGCGATAGAGCCAAACTGTGAGACCACTCAGTGTTCATATATAAATGACATCAGTGGTGGAAAAACAGAATTAAATATTTATTATCGCATTAGTAGGAATTTAAACATAAACGTGGTAATCGTGAATGCTCCTGATTTGTTTTAAAAGGTTACTCCTTCAGAAGGTCATTTGCATTTCGCATTGACGGATTATTGTGGGACTTTAAAATAATCGCGGGTGGCACGGTGGCGCAGCGGTAGAGTTGCGGCCTTACAGCGCCAGAGTCCCGGGTTCGATGATGACTATGGGTGCTGACTGCAATGCCCCTGTCCCACTTAGGAAACCTGAACGGAAACCTCTGGAGACTTTGCGCCCCACTCAAGGTTTCCGTGCGGTTCCCGGAGGTTGCAGGTGGTTGTGGAAGTTGCCGGTAGTGGAAGCAGGTAGGGAGACTGACAAAAACCTCCGGGAACCACACGGAAACCTTGGGTGGGGCGCAAAGTCTCCATAGGTTTCCGTTCAGGTTCCCTAAGTGGAGGTTGTACGTTCTTCCTGTGACCACGTAGATTTTGTCTGGATGTTCCGGTTTCTTTCTACACTCCAAAGCCGAACAGGTTTATCGGTTAATTGGCTTCTGTAATTTGTCCCTGGTGTGTTGGATTGTGCTAGTCCGGAGCAATCGCTGGTTGGCGCGGACTCAGTGGGCCAAAGGGCCTGTTTCCACACTGTATCTCTAAAGTCTAAAGTCTTTATACAGCATATTATGGTCAAGCAGTGAAATATATTACAGATTCTTTAAATAAGGATGAATTAAGTGGCAAATAGACCTTACACAGTAACTCATAATTGATACAGATAGAAATGATCCAAGATGAGGCTTTGCTAAAGTAGCTCATCATAACCCAAGTTACAATGGACAAACTGGATGGGAAAATTCAATCGGATTCCTACTCTTCATGGCAATCAATCAATCAATCAATCAATCAATCAATCAATCAATCAATCAATCAATCAATCAATCAATCAATCAATCAATCAATCAATCAATCAATCAATCAATCAATCAATCAATCAATCAACCTTTATTGTCATCTTGCAAGCAACAGTTGTACAGTGCAAAATGAAAAGACGTTTCCCAGTGAATAGCGGAGCATCGCACATGAAATTTAAAACATTTCACACATAATAACACTAAAAACAATCCAGTCCCTGATGGAACAGTATAAATAGTTAAAAGCAGGTAAAACACAACGTTAAAATACAATAAACCAATCATAAAAATGTCCGGGGCAGCTGATTTGAGTGGCCAGTGCCAGTTATTAAAGTGTCCGTGCAAAGCCACAGAATCAAGTGACTGTGAGTACAGAGTGACTGTTTAGCAGCCTCACAGCCTGTGGTAGGAAGCTGTTTAGCAGTCTTGTAGTCCGGGCTTTGATGCTTCGATATCTCTTGCCTGATGGCAGGAGATCCAGGTGTATGTGGAGGGGGTGCAGTTTGTCCTTAGCAATTCTCTGAGCTTTTTTCAGACAGCGGCTCTGGAACAGTTCTTGTACCGAGGGTTGTTACCTAGTGACTTTGCTGAAAGTACACACGTATGGCTGACATGTGAGTACGTAATTAGTCTCAATGTGACATCCTTTCTAATTAGCAGAGTGTGTTGGGCGTTTTAGGTTACTCATGAAAACTGGTCATTTAGAAGACATATTTAAGGAAGGATCATTGGAACTAGGTCTAAACGCATTGGCTACACTGGCAGAAGAAAGAGAAATGATGATTCAAAACTACTTTCCTTTATTATTTATTGATTTTACTGAGTTTGTTCCGCAGGTAAAACAATTCAGAGAAAGATATGACATTTTAAGTGTCAAACGTGACATTGCCCATGAGAAGATAGGCAAGGAAATACTAGTAGAGATATGGAACTGCATTTAATTATTTCATTAACCAGAATAAATCAAAGTTGAGGAGAAAATCATTTTCCCAATTTTACTTTGAAGGGAAGAATTCGTCTCCAACAGTTAATATGTCATTTCAATTTGAGTTTTGTTTTGTTTTGAGGTACAGCTTGGGAACAGGCCCCTTCGACCCACCAAGTCCACACCAATGATTGATCACCCATTCACGGTAGTTCTATGTTATCCCACTTTGGCATGCATTCCCTACACACCAGGGACAATTTACAGGGGCCAATTAACCTGCAAACTCACACACCTTTAGGATGTGGGAGGAAACCGGAGAACCCAGAGGAAACCCACGTATGGAGTGCACAGGGAGAACATGCAAACTCCACAGAGACCGCAGGATGGAACCTGGGTCTCTGGTGCTGTGAGGCAGCAGCTCTACCAGCTGCGCCACTGCGCCGCCCCTCATTTTGCATCTCTCAAAATCCTCCGATCTATTTCAGAATGTTTAGGTGTAAAATACATTGTTCTGCATATCGTCAATGTCCTGCTGTTCCTACAGGCAGCAGTATAAATCAGATTGTTTTGGTTGGTGGAAAGGGAGCAGCAGGTTGGAGTTGACTTACAGCGCCAGAGACCCGGGTTCGATCCCGACTACGGGTGCCAGTCGGTGGGGGCGCTGCAAGCCGGCGCCCTGTCAGCAGCGTGTCCGTTTCTTTCAACTTTTTTTCTTTTTTTAGTATGTTTTAAAGTATGTATTTTGTGTTTCTTTGCGTGTATTGTGTGTATTGTGTGTGGGGGGGGGTGAGGGGGAAACTGCGGCCACCTCCTCCATGGAGAGGCAACTTTTTCCAAGTCGCCTCCCCCGTGGCCTAACAACAAGGATCGGGCCGCCTTTCCCGGAGACGCGCCCGGGGCTTCAGCGGCGGGCTCAGCGTGGACTCTCGGCGCGGAGCGGGCGAGCCCTCACTGGGGCTCGCCAGACGAGAGCGCTCCGTTTCGCTGGCCCGCGGCAGCCGGCAGCCTGAAGCCGCGGTCTGCAGAGCTCCAGCTGGCATCACCGCCGGCCCGCGGCCAACTTCTACCGCGGATCCGGTGTGGACTTAACATCACCCCTAGAGGGGAGCTTCTACCGCCGGCCCTGCGGTCTATGGTGCTTCTGGCTGTGGCCTACACCAACCTAAAGCCGCGGTCTCCGGTGAGGAAGAGCCGATCCTGGACTGACTCTGGACTCTGGTCCCGACCACGGGGGGAAATGGAGGAGGACTGGCCACATTTTGTGCCTTCCACCACAGTGATGAATGCTGTGGTGGATGTTTGTGTTAAATTTTTATTGTGTATTGTGTGTTCTTTATCATTGTACCGCTGCTGGCAAATTCATTTCACTTGCACTTTATGTGCAATGTGACGAATAAAACTGATTGACTGATTGATTGTCTGCATGTTCGTTCCCCCTGTAAACTGCGAGGGGTTTCATCGCACATTCCAAAGACATACAGGTTTGCAGGTTAATTGGCTAGGTGTATTTCTACATTGTTGCCAGGGTGTGCAGGATAGTGTTAGGGATCGATGGTCAACGCTTGGTTGGGAAACGCTACCCGAAGGGACTATTTCCAGGCAGTATCTCTAAACTAAACTATGGGTTAAAATACTTGCAGCTGAGTTAAAGTAACACCAAATTCGAACGCACCGAAAAAAGTTCAAGTGAAAAAGTGAGAAAATTATTTCTTGGCAAGGAGAGGAATAAGATTTAGATTAATAGATGTGGCAGAAGGTGACATTATGTAATCTACTGAAAGTGGTGTAACATTGGCACTCGGCAGTGATGGCAAGAATACAACAGCTAAAACGAGTTCAGAACTGCATTCCAAGTGTAAATCTAAATGGAAGGAAGCAGAGAAGCCACACAGCAGTGGGAATATATATATGCGCTGCTCAGTATTTGAACACTTTTCCCACTTGGTATGTGGGAAAAAACGGGGCAGTTTTGTCAATTGCTCCTATGGGGAAAAAAAAAAGTTTCAAAATGCATCCTCCTCCTCGAATCATTTATCAGATGCTGCCAAAAACCCTCATTCCTACATGAAAACCTGCGTTCCCCACATTGTACAGTAAGTTTATTATTTTTGGAACTGAATATGCAAGCACGGAGGTAACAAAAGGAATGTTGGCAACATGTCAGAAGCTTATTTTTGATGGGAACGAGAAGGCTACTGTGATACTGTGACACAGATATCACCGCAGTAAAATTTAAAGTGTTGTTAAATTTCTAAAGCACTGGTCAGACCCGGCTGAATGTTACAGCCTTTCACTCGAGGGGTAAATTGTATTTAACTGAGGGCAAGGCAAGATGACATTAGCACATGAGAAACCAGCCTGAAAGAGTTGGGACTCAATGTTGCTAAGGATGGCAGGTCGTGCCAAAGTGATTAGAGCCATCATTCAGCGCAACCTTGCACACACTCAGGTGATGTGAACCAGATGTCAGATTCTAAACCAAGTAGATTTCTAATCACTCCAGTAGCAGCATGGTGCACGGGTTCAGCTGTAGTACTTCACCAGCTGAGACCTGGATGCCTGTTGCAAGAACTAATCGCAGGAAAGCTTGCATTCAGACCTTTCAAAGGCATGACATGCACAAGGCAATTAACGCAGCACTACATTCAACGGTCTGGTAATTCTTTCATGTTCAAAAATGATAGGCTAAATCAATGTGGGGTGATGGGCAACTGCTCCAGGTATGTTTGGGAGTGTCCCTGCAAGGAAGGATCGACCAGGCGTGAAGCCCAAAATGATGAAAAAATATAAAATATGATATAAAGTATGAAATTAAAATATGGGTGAAAATAAAGGGGCAGCACAGTGGCGCAGTGTTAGAGTTGCTGCCTTACAGCGCCAGAGACCTGCGTTCGATCCTGGCTGGGGGTGTTGTCTGTACAGAGTTTGTCCGTTCTCCCTGTGACTGCGTGGGTTTTCTCCGGGCGCCTCGGTTTCAAGAGTCAATGTCAAGAGTGTTTTATTGTCATGTATCCCAGATGGTACAATGAAATTCTAACCTGCTGCAGCACAACAGAATATGTAAACATAGTACACTGTCAACAATATGATAAACCAGAGAGAAAAAAACGTCCAGTGTATATATATATACACATACCCACAAGTACACACACACACACACACACACACACACACACACACACACACACACACACACACACACACACACACACACACACACACACACACACACACACACACACACATACACACACACACACACACACACACACACACACACACACACACACACACACACACACACACACACACACACACACACACACACACACACACACACACACACACACACACACACACACACACACACACACACACACACACACATATATATACACATAAGTACACACAAAAACCAAACAATAGTAATGCAATAATAATAATCAAAACAATAATAATAATAATAATAATAATAATAATAATAATAATAATAATAATAATAATAGTCTATTGTAGATTAGAGCTTATTTGAGGTTGTAGTGTTTAATAGCCTGATGGCTGTAGGGAAGAAGCTGTTCTCGAACCTGGATGTTACAGTTTTCAGGCTCCTGTACCTTCTTCCCGATAGCAGGGGTGAAATGAGAGTGTGGCCAGGATGGTGTGGGTCTCTGGTGATGCTGGCTGCCGTTTCGAGGCAGTGACTCCGATAAATCCCTTTGTTGGTGGGAAGATCAGCGCCGGTGATGGACCGGGCAGTGGTCAAAACATTTTGCGGTCTTTTCCGTTCCTGGATGTTAAAGTTGTCGAACCAGGCCATGATGCAACCAGTCACTATGCTCTCTACTGTGCACCTGTAGAAGTTCAAGAGAATCCTCTCTGACATACCGAATCTCCATAATCTTCTCAGGAAGACGTTGTGCTTTATTATTAATTGCGTTAGTGTGCTGGTTCCAGGAAAGATCTTCGGAAATAGGCACGCCCAGGAATTTGATGTTTTTGACTCTCCCCACCATCTAAACAGGACTGTTGGTCCTCATCATCCTTTCTCTTCCAAAGCCCACAGCATCAGTTCATTGGTTTTACTGATATTGAAAGCCAGGTTATTGTGCTGGCACCATTTGGTCAATTGGTCGATCTCACTTCTGTACTCTGACTCATCACCACCTGCAATTCGTCCAACAACGGTGGTGTGGTCAGTGAACTTGAAGATGCAGTTCGCACTATGTCCGGCTACACAGTCATGAATATAGAGTGAGTACAGCAGGGGGTTGAGCATGCAGCCTTGAGGTGCTCCCATACTGATTGTTAATGGGGAAGAAGTATTTCTGCCTATTCGAACAGACTGTGCGTTCCAAATATGTAATGGTTTGCAGGTTAATTGGCTTCTGTAAATTGTCCCTCGTGTGTGTGGGATAGTGCTAGGTGGACGGAGGGCCTTTTTCCACGCTGTATCTCATGCATATACACCAACCAAACCTTAATTTTCAAATCAGCTCAATCAGGTTAAGTAAAATCTGGCCAACATCTCGAGTCTAAAGTAAAGTCGAAAGTCGATAGCAAACACAAATCTGCAAGAGTCTCTCTTGATACTAGCTCTTCATCATTTCCCCTTATTTTCCCTTAAGAACGAAAAGCAATCCATCTCCAGTCACTCGATATTGTTTTCCAGGTATGTTCTCGGAAGGTCACAATGTCAGCTCCAGTATATCCACCTGTACATTTATCGACACATGAGTGAAGTGGATTTAGCATTTGCAGCTTGTACCTGCCTGAGAGTGCTCAAGTGAGTATTAACTACTCCAAAACAAAAGGGTATTTATAACTCTTTTGAAGGAACTACTTAAGCCTTTCATGTTTGATCTTTATTTGATTATTCAAGCTGGTATACTTCAGTTGAATTTTTGATATCTGACCTTGAATTTCAGATGAGGATTTCCAGGCATATGTTATTCAAGATCTTCATGGAGATGTTGTCCTGATTTTACTCATCCTCAAAAAGCTGATTGAAACTAAGGTTTGTATGGTTTGTATGTATGATATATGAACCTTCTCACCGTCTCAACTGTCTGGTTCTCCATTGGTGTGCTGGAAACAGGGACACACAAAGACAATAGACAATAGACAATAGGTGCAGAGGTAGGCCATTCGGCCCTTCGGCTCTTCGAGCCAGCACTGCCATTCAACGTGATCATGGCTGATCATCCACAATCAGTACCCCATTCCTGCCTTCTCCCCATATCCCCTGACTCTGCTCTTTACATACATACATAGATACATAGAAAATAGGTGCAGGAGTAGGCCATTCGGCCCTTCGAGCCTGCACCGCCATTCAATATGATCATGGCTGATCATCCAACTCAGTATCCTGTACCTGCCTTCTCTCCATACCCCCTGATCCCTTTAGCCACAAGGGCCACATCTAACTTCCTCTTAAATATAGTTATAAAAATATAAAAATATAAATATAAAAAAGAACCCCATCAAGCTCTCTCTTGAAAGTATCCAGAGATCCGGCCTCCACCTCCATCTGAAGCAGAGAATTCCCACAACCAATTTTAATTGCCATCCCACAACTGATGTTAATTGGGAAACTGAGAAGAACGGGATAGACAAAATGTGTAGGATGGAACTGCAGATGCTGGTTCATACCGAAGATAGACACAAAATGCTGGAGTATCTCAGTGGGTCAGGCAGCATCTTCATAGAAAAGGAATAGGTGACGTTTCGGGTCGAGACCCTTCTTCAGATTAGGATCCACGGTGGAGGGGAACTAGAGGTATGAAAAGGTACAAAGAACAAATGAATGCAAGATATGAAAAGAACAAATCAAAGCCAGCCAGATGATCAAGGAACGGTGGGGCCCACAATGGTCCATTGCTGGCTGTGGAGAAGGTGATAATGTTCTTTTTATACCTTTCATACATTTATATCTTTTCATATCGCTAGTTTCCCTCTTCCCTGACATTCAGTCTGAAGAAAGTTCTTGACCAGAAACGTCACCTATTCCTTTTTCTCCAGAGATGCTGCCTGGCCCGCTGAGTTACTCCATAATTTTATGTCTATCTTTTAAAAAATGGGATAATAATAATAATCTTATAATAATCTTATTTATATAGCACATTTTTAGTCAACTTGCATTGACCCCAAAGTGCCTCACATAATTACATTACATTTTACACACAGGCAAAGGTGGGTGAAGTGTCTTGCCCCAAGGACACAACGACAGTATGCACTCCAAGCGGGATTCGAACCGGCTACCTTCCGGTCGCCTGCCGAACACTTAGCCCATTGCGCCATCTGTCGTCCCATGGTGGCCATCCAGATTCTGGGACACTGTGACGATTGCCTCGATAGACACGTGAGGGAGAAGGAGAAGTATCTATTAGTTATTGGGTTAGGAAGGCCTCTGTACACATTGTGATATTGCAGTGGTAACAGCTGGCTGTAGAAGGTAACATTAACAGAGCAAACCAAGATGTAGCTTCATAAAAGTTTAATGGCCTCATATTAAACTTGATGGTCAAGGTCAGAGGATGTATTTTCATAAACCATATCTTTACAGCAAAGCTTAGTTTTTAGTTTAGAGATGCAGTGCGGAAACAGGCCCTTTGGCACACTGAGTCCACACCGACCAGCGATCCCCGCACACTAACACTATCTGCACATACTAGGGACAAATTACAATTTTACCAAGCCTATTAACCTACAAACCTGTACGTCTTTGGAGTGTGTGAGGAATCCGGAGATCCAGTAGAAACTCTCACGTAGGTTATGTGGCGAACATACAAACTTTGTACAGACAAGCACTCGTAGTCATGATCAAACCCAGAATGTAATGCCCCTGTCCCACTTAGGAAACCTGAACGGAAACCTCAGGAGACTTTGCGCCCCACCCAAGATTTCCTGTGCGGTTCCTGGAGGTTTTTGTCAGTCTCCCTACCTGCTTCCACTACCTACAACCTCTGGCAACCACCTGCAACCTCCGGGAACCGCACGGAAACCTTGGGTGGGCAGCAACTCTACCGCTGAGCCACCGTGCCACCCATTAATGCTATTAATGCAAGTAATAGCGTCATAATGCTTATTTGAAATTTGATTTGATTTGATTTGATTTGATTCCTTTATTGTCATTCAGTCCTTTCGGTCTGAACGAAATGACCTATATCTTGGTACAGGTAACAATAATAAGTCCACACACTATGATGGCACAACGTTCTAATTTTGGATGTGTGGGTGGATGGAGCTACTGGGGATATCACCACCACTTACACAAATGTTATTCCTGAAAGGGATGTTGTTACATATATTTCAGCGAAAGTTCGAAATGCCTCCATGGCATGTAGCCAGTATTGCACCATCCTTTTAACAAAACCACTCAACTAATCTTGTTTGCAATAATAATTCAGAACAGATTCTTGCCATCTGCAGAAACCGAACAAGTTATCTTCTTCGACCCAATTGATATTTCACAAGCAATTCCTCTTTAGTTTCATTTTCCACAAGTTCATATTTTCTATAGTGAGTTAGGAGGCACAGTCATAGCTGGGCCCCTGGGTATCTAATTGATGCATAAAACCCTGCAGATTAAAAGGCCCATGAATTAATCGTTTGGTCTGCGCTGAGTTACATGATCTTACTCAGAGCAGCCGTTGACAGGTTACAATTGGCTATCACTGACCCCAGCCAAGGAAAGGAAAATGTCTACTACTTTTTAACATGACTTCATGGAATGTGGGAAGCCATTGGGAGGTCGAGTTTTACTGCCTGAAACAAGGATGTGAGGAGCATGAAAAAAGACCTTCTTAGTTTTTAGTTTAGAGATACAGCGAGGAAACAGGGCCTTCGGTCCACTTGTACACGCCGACTACCAATCCCCGCACATTAACTCTATTCTACACAAGCTAGGGACAATTTACATTTATACCAAGCCAATTTAACGACAAACCTCCATGTCTTTGGAGAGTGGGAGAAAACCGAAGATTTCGGAGAAAACCCACGCCGTTCACGGGGAGAATGTACAAACTCCGTAAAGACAGCACCCGTAGTTGGGATCGAACCCGGGTCCCTGGCGCTGTAAGGCAGCAACTCTGCCGCTGAGCCACTGGTTCTTCACGAACGGCATAGATGGATCCAGTTATGTGAACTATGAATTTTCAGTCTGAAATTTACCCGTTATTGCCCAATGTTGTGATGAATAATCACAATCATACTTTATTAGCCAAGTATGTTTTGCAACGTACAATGAATTTGATTTGCCATACAGTCCTACCAATAAAAAAACAACAAAACACACAAAATACATTTTAACATAAACATCCACCACAGTGACTCCTCCACATTCCTCACGGTGATGGAAGGCGAAAAAAAAGTTAAATCTTCTTCCCTTCTTTGTTCTCCTGCTTAGGGGGCCTCACGCCTTCCGTTGATGGGGCGATCTTGGCTTCCGTAGACCCCCGTCACGCCCTCCGCATCGCGGTGATCAAGCTCCCGCATCGATGGATCTCAGCCCCGCGCCGAGCGATTGGACCCCGGGTGGGGGCTGGTTGAACCTCTTGCATCTTTGGAGCTCCTCAACCTCAGTCTCCACCCGAGACGGCGAGCTTCTCGACGTTGAAATCCGCAGGCCGCGGTTGGAGCGTCGATCCCAGGCAAGGGATTGCAGGCTCTGATGGTAAGTCCATGGCCCCACGGTAGGGCTCAAAGTCAGTCTCGAGCAACGCCGCCAGCTCCATGATGTTAGGCCGCAGAACGACCAGAGATACGATCCGGTAAACAATCGCATCTCTGGCAAGTTTCCTCCTCCCCCTCCTCCTCCCCCCACGTGAAACAAACATGAAAACATCAACACATACTTTTAAAACACACTAAAAATAACACAAAAAAAGACGAAAAGACAGACAGACTGTTGGCGAGGCTGCCATCGCTGATGGCGAGAATAGTTTCTGTCAACACCATCTTTTTAAAAAATTTAGTTTAGTTTAGTTTAGTTTATTACCGTGTGTACCAGGATACAGTGAAAAGCATTTTGTTGCACGCTATCCAGACTGAAAATCGAGCTCCTCCACAGTGTACAGATACAGGATAAGGGTATAATGTTTAGTGCAAGATAAAGTCCAATAAAGTCCGATTAAAGATTGTTTAAAGGTCCCCAATGTAGATGAGAGGTCAGGACCACTGCCCAGGTTGTGAGAGGATGATTCAGTTACCTGATAACAGCTGGGAAGAAACTGCGCCTGATTATGGAGGTGTGCGTTTTTCAAACTTCTGTACCTCTTGTCTGATGGGAGAGGGTCCCTCCTGAGTGACCAGGGTGAGATTGGTCCTGGATCATGCTGATGACCTTGCCGGGGCAGCGTGAGGTGTAGATGGAGTCAATGGAAGGGAGGTCGGTTTGTGTGATGGTCTGGGCTGCGTCTATAACTCTGCAATTTCTTGCGGTCTTGGATGGAGCTGTTCTCAAACCGTGCTGTGATACATCCTTATAAAATGCTCACTACAGCACATCTGTAGAAGTTGGTGAAGGTTGTTGGGGACATGCGGAACTTCCTAAGCCTTCTCAGCTGTTGGGTGACTTGCCACGGTTAGCTTTTCCCTTCAACCCCCAGTGATGTCAATTTTTCGAATACTTCTGACACCACAAAGCTAGTCAGAGAGGAGCAAATATTCTCATCTTGATATTTCCTGACGTTTATCCCCAGACTATATATATTGATACAGACTCCAATGAGGTAATGGAGCCAAGTTCTGTTGGCGTTATTCAAGGAGGAAGGCATTAAAGAGGATATTGGTGAGTGATGCCCCTGTCCCACTTAGGAAACCTGAACGGAAACCTCTGAAGACTTTGCACCCCACCCAAGGTTTCCGTGCAGTTCCCGGAGGTTGCAGGTGGTTGCCGGAGGTTGCAGGTCATGGAAGCAGGTAGGGAGACTGACAAAAACCTCCGGGAACCGCACGGAAACCTTGGGTGGGGCGCAAAGTCTCCAGAGGTTTCCATTCAGGTTTCTTAAGTGCAGACAGGGGCATAAGGATTGATTAATGTTAGATTTCGTTTAGTTTAGAGATTCAGCATAGAAAGAGGCCCTTCAGCCCATTGAGTTCACTCTGACCATCAATCATCCATTCACACTAGTTCAAAGGTACACAAAATTGCTGGAGAAACTCAGCGGGTGCAGCAGCATGTATGGAGCGAAGGAAATAGGCAACATTTCGGGCCAAAACCCTTCTTCAGACTGATGGGGGGGTGGGGGGGAGAAGGAAGGAAAAAGGGAGGAGGGACACTAGAACACTAGTTCTATGTTATCTCACTTCCTCATCCAAGTCCAAGGAATTTTACGGAGACAAAATTATCCAACAAACCCTCACATCTTTGAGATGTGGGAGGAGACCAGAGCACTCGGGAGAAACCCACGCAGTCACGGTGAGAATGTGGGAACCCCCCATCGGACAGCACCCGAGGTCAGAATCGAACTTGGGTCTCTGATGATGTGAGACAGCAGCTCTACCAGCTGCACAACTGTACCACCCTTCATAGAGCTACTCCTTTTGGATATCCATACCACTTCCATTTGAATGTGGTAGTGCTATTAAATTTTGTATTGACAGCGGCTGTGGGAACATTTAGCACCATCTAGATTCAAGATTCAAGATTCAAGATTCAAGATTCAATTTAATTGTCATTTGGACCCCTTGAGGTCCAAACGAAATGCTGTTTCTGCAGCCATACATTACAAACCAATAGACCCAAGACACAACATAATTTACATAAACATCCATCACATCGCTGTGATGGAAGGCCAAAAAAAACTTATCTCTCCACTGCACTCTCCCCCCCCCACAATGTCAGAGTCAAAGTCAAAGCCCCCGGCTGGCGATGGCGATTGTCCCGCGGCCATTAAAGCCACGCCGGGTGGTGTGAGGTCGCACACCGGGTCTTGGTGTTAGAGCCCCTGGCGTGCGCTCGCAGAGTCCCGCAGCCATTCCAAGCCGCACGGGGCGGTGATGTCAGGCCCCGCTCCAGGAGCTCTTCAACCCCGCAACTCGGGCGGGAGAAGTCGCCGTTGCGAGAGCCCTGAAAAGCGGTCTCCCTCCAGGGACCTGCGGGCTCCCGGTGCCGCCGTCCGCCAGACCCGCAGTTGCAGCCTCCGAATCTCCGGAGGTCGGGCCGCAGCAGCAGCAGCAGCGCTCCACCACCGCTCCAGCCGCTCAGGACTCGACCAGCTCCGCGACGGTGAGGTGAGTCATAGCACCAGAGTCCCCGGTCTTCTCCTGTTGGAGGCCGCTCCTCGTTGCAGCCCCAACGACAACGGAGACCCGACAAAAAAAAGGTCGGGTCTCCCGTGCAGGGAGAGTTTAAAAGTTAGCCCCCCCTCCCTCCCACCCCCCACCCCCCCCCCCCCACACACACACCACAACAAAAATAACAAAAACCGCTCCAGAAACATAGACAAAAAATAATAAAAACGCAGACGGGCTGCAGAGGCCGCTGCTGACGAGAGTCGCGCCGCCGAAAAACTACTGCCTATTGCTTCATGTGCATCACATTGCAAGCCTCTGAAAGGGGTTCACAAGTTATGCCTTCATCCTGGGACCATTATCCAGTGATCCTGGTTGGAACTCATTCATTTTAAAACTGGTGGTAATATTTAAAATGTTAAAGAATACCTTAGTAGAATGTAGCACAATGTAGAACCAAAACACTGCAAATGTGGGGTAATACGCAACAGGAACAAAGTGCTGGAGTAACGCAGCGGGTCAAGCAGCATCTCTGGCGAACATGGATAGATGATGTTTCGGGTCGAAGCCCTTCTTCGGACTGATCAGTCTGAAGAAGTCTCTCGACCTGAAACCCCACCTATCCATGTTCTCCAGAGAGGTGTAGATAGGAACTGCAGATGCTGGAATATGCTGAAGGTAGACGCAAAGTGCTGGAGTGCAATGGGTCAGGCAGCATTTCTGGGAAAAAAAAAGGATGGGTGACGTTTCAGCACGGACCGTTCTCCAGAGTGTTCAGTTGGAAGATCAGTTTCTCCAGAGATGCTGCCTGACCTGCTGAGATACTCCAGCATTCTGAGACCTACTCTGGACAATGTCATTTTCAGGTGGTAAATACCCAAGGACAAATTCTCCTTTCAAATTACCTCACTTTGCTTTTCCGTCTCTTCTGCATTACTGAAGCACCTGCCATCACTTGTGTTGAATTACTACATCTCCCTGACCTCACATGATCAATGACTTCATTCTCCTCTGTGATCATCGCACCGGGACAATCTGCATGCAATTCCATTCTAACTTGTCCCAATTCTACCTGTGCAGATCGGGCAATTCCCCCCCGCCCCCCTCTTCTTGTGCCCAAACAGTAACTCATGTTCATGCATGATAGGAGCAGATTTAGGCCATTCGGCCCATCAAGTCTACTCCGCCATTCAATCATGGCTGATCTATCTCTCCCTCCTGACCCCATTCTCCTGCCTTCTTCTCATGACCCCTGACACCCGTACTAATTAGGAATCTATTTATCTCTCCCTTAAAAATATCCATTGACTTGGCCTCAACAACGTTTTGTGACAATGAATTCCACAGATTCACCACACTCTGACCGAAGAAATTACTTCTCATCTTCCTAAAGGAATGACCTTTAATTCTGTGGCTATGACCTCTGGTCCTAGACTCTCCCACTAGTGGAAACATCCTCTCCTCATCCACTCTATCCAGACCTTACACTATTTGGTGAGTGTCTATGAGTTCCCTCCCTCATTCTTCCAAACTCCAGCGAGTAGGGGCCCAGTGCCATTAAACACTCATCATAGAAACATAGAAACATAGAAATTAGGTGCAGGAGTAGGCCATGCGGCCCTTCGAGCCTGCACCGCCATTCAATATGATCATGGCTGATCATCCAACTCAGTATCCCGTACCTGCCTTCTCTCCATACCCCCTGATCCCCTTAGCCACAAGGGCCACATCTAACTCCCTCTTAAATATAGCCAATGAACTGGCCTTGACTACCCTCTGTGGCAGAGAGTTCCAGAGATTCACCACTCTCTGTGTGAAAAAAGTTCTTCTCATCTCGGTTTTAAAGGATTTCCCCCTTATCCTTAAGCTGTGACCCCTTGTCCTGGACTTCCCCAACATCGGGAGCAATCTTCCTGCATCTAGCCTGTCCAACCCCTCATATTTTAACTCACTCAAGTCCAATGTTCTCCAGAGATGTTGCCTGACCCACTGAGTTACACCAAGCTCTTTGTATCTTTTTATTGTAAACCAGCATCTGCAGTTGCTTGTTTCCCCATTAAACTTTTAGAAATCCACAAGCCACAATGCTGTCTGCATTGTTCAATTTAAGGGATTAGTGAATCCTTGCCGCACTATGTCATTCACTGTACCCAGTAAGGTCGATGGGGGTGGAGATAGTACTATTATGAAGACTTATCCCATGCTATAAATGGAAGAGAAAATTAAGAGTAGACTTCATTGGTCACCGTTAACTCTCTATGTTTTGTTCCCTGGATAAATCCCCCCAGACCAAGTTAGTTCAGTTTGGTTTTTGGTCACGTATACCGAGGTACAATGAAAAGCTTTTGTTGCGTGCTAACCAGTCAGCGGAAAGTCTGAAGAAGGGTCTCGACCCGAAACGCCACCCATTCCTTCTATGCAAAGATGCTGCCTGTCCCGCTGAGTTACTCCAGCATTTTGTGTTGATCTCCAGTGGAAAGACAACACATGATTACAATCGAGCCATTCACAGTGTACAGATGCATGCTAAAGGGAATAACATGGAAGATGTTATTCGTGCAAGATAAAACTAGTAAAGTCCGATCATAGATAGTCCTAGGGTCTCCAATGAGGTAGATAGTAGATCAAAAGCCTCTTTATTTGACCATTTATGCTCCTAACATTTTGCACAAACGTTTGGCCTCTGTTTTTTTCCTCCAGACACACACTTTGAAATATTCTCTACATCAAAGGCATCATATAAATGCAATTTGTAGTTCAAAAATCTGTTGACTTCCAGCATCAAGGCTCATAAATGAATAATGACACTGTGGGTAAATATTGGAGGATGGCCAACATTGTTGAATCCACGTCCTAGAAAGAATCTGTGCATTCAGGGAGAGGCAGAGAGAGAGAAATAAAAAGTGCCCTGATGTATTATTACACAGTGGCTAAATCACCAATTATCCTCATTTTTAGAGAAAAGAAAAATGTATTAAATCACATTTATTTGGTGTTTTGTGCAACGGTAGGATTTACCAATTCCCATTGTGTTAGGATCTACTCGGTCAGGGAAATTCCAGATATGTTCTACTAATTATAAACATAATTCTGTATGTATTAATGTATTAATGATAATTCACACACATCGACTTGGTTTTGAATCTTCTATCGTGAATTCAGTACAACTATTGGTTTCCTGACATGACTTCAGAATTAGATTAGATTAGATTAGATTAGATTCGTTTATTGTCATTCAGACCTTTTGGTCTGAACGAAATTTTGTTTCCCTGCAGTCATACATATAATTTAAAAAAAATGACAAAAACACAGTCAACACAAATTTAACATCCACCACAGTGAGTTCACCAAACACCTCCTCACTGTGGTGGAAGGCAAAATCTTAAAGTCTCGGGCTCTTCCCTCTTTGTTCTCCCTCTGCGCCGAGGCAACGGTTCAAACTCCGCGGGTGGTCGCTGCCTCCGCCGCAGCTCCAGGACCGAGCCGGGTCTCCGCTGCTGCTGCCGCCGCTACAGCTCCGTTGCCGCCAGCTCCGCCACTAGGCCTCGGCGCAGACGGAGACGGGGGATACGACCGAAGAAAAAGTCGCATCCCCCGAAGGAAGAGGCCAAAGCATGTTTCTCCCACCCCACCCGCATACATACACAACTTAATAAAACAAAATTAACTAAAACATGACAAGGAACAAAACAAAAGAAAAAAAACAGACGGACTGCAGGTGGGCCGCAGCTGTTAAGCCAGCGCCGCCATCTTGGCATCTTAATTAAGGGACAGACGTTTAGGGGTAACATGAGGGGGAACTTCTTTACTCAGAGAGTGGTAGCGGTGTGGAATGAGCTTCCAGTGGAAGTGGTGGAGGCAGGTTTGTTGGTATCATTTAAAAATAAATTGGATAGGCATATGGATGAGAAGGGAATGGAGGGTTATGGTATGAGTGCAGGCAGGTGGGACTAAGGGAAAAAAATTGTTCGGCACGGACTTGTAGGGCCGAGATGGCCTGTTTCCGTGCTGTAATTGTTATATGGTTATATGGTACTTTTCAAGAATTGCTTAGATTTAGTTTAGTTTAGAGAAACAGCGCGGAAACAGGCCCTTCGGCCCACCGAGTCCGCACCGATCAGCGATCCCCGCAAAATAACACTATCCGACATACTATAGGAACAGTTTTTACATTTTCCAAACCAATTAACCTACAAACCTGTATGACTTTGGAGTGTGGGAGGAAGTCGATGATCTTGGAGAAAACCCACGCAAGTTATGGGGAGAACGTACAAACTCTGTACAGACAGCACCCATAGTCGGGATCGAACCAGGGTCTGTGGTGCTGCAAGTGCTGTAAGGCAGCAACTCTACCGTTGTACCACCGTCCGCCCTGATGAGTCTCCATTAAACAAAGTACCATACACAGCTGATAATGGGCCAAATACAATGTGCTGGTGGTCCACTGGTGCAGGAGATTGATCAACATGACCCGCCACCCCAAAGATGCATCAACCATGGGTGAAGCTGGATCTCAGCAGCAAGTGGGTCTCAAGAGACATTACATTGAAGTCCCATCTCTGAACTGTCTGACTGCCTCGGACTGAGGAAGTCTAAACTGGAGAAGGAGCTCACCCTCTTATTAAAGACATATCGAAACATAGAAAATATGTGCAGGAGTAGGTCATCCGGCCCTTCGAGCCTGCACCGCCATTCAATATGATCATGGCTGATCATCCAACTCAGTATCATGTACCTGCCTTCTCTCCATACCCCCTGATCAAGAGTCAATTTAATTGTCATTTGGACCCCTGGAGGTCCAAACGAAATGCCGTTTCTGCAGCCATACATTACACACAAATAGACCCCAGACACAACATAATTACATTTAACATAAACATCCATCACATCGCTGTGATGGAAGGCCAAATAAACTTATCTCTCCACTGCACTCTCCCCCCCCCGATGTCAGAGTCAAAGTCATAGCCCCCCGGCTGGCGATGGCGATTGTCCCGCGGCCATTAAGGCCACGCCGGGTGGTGCGAGGTCGCACACCGGGTCTTGGTGTTGGAGCCCCCGGTGTGCGCTCGCAGAGTCCGCGGCCATTCCAGCCGCGCGGGGCAGTGATGTCAGGCCCCGCTCCAGGAGCTCTTCGACCCCGCAACTCGGGCGGGGGAATTCGCCGTTGCGAGAGCCCTGAAAAGCGGTCTCTCTCCAGGGAGCCGCGGGCTCCCGGCGCCGTCGTCCACAGACCCGTCGTTGGAGCCTCCGACTCTCCGGTAGCAGCAGCAGCAGCAGCAGCAGCAGCGCTCCTCCACCGCTCCACCCGCTCCGGACCCGGCCAGCTCCGCGACGGCAACGGTGAGTCGGCACCCGAGTCCCCGGCTTCTTCCTGTTGGAGGCCGCTCCTCGTTGCGGCCTCAACGACACCTGAGACCCGACGAGAAAAGGTCGGGTCTCCAGTGCAGGGAGAGATTCAAAAAGTTTCCCCACCCCACCCCCACCCCCCCACACACACACCCCAACATAAAATAACAAAAACTACATAAAAACACAGACAAAAAATAATAAAAACGCGGACAGGCTGCAGAGGCCGCTGCTGGCCAGAGCCGCGCCGCCTACCTACCCTTTAGCCACAAGGGCCACATCTAACTCCCGCTTAAATATAGTAACTCCCTCTTAAATATAGCACAATGGCGCAGCGGTAGAGTTGCTGCCTGACTGCACTAGAGACCCAGGTTCGATCCTGACTATGGGCGCTGCCTGTACAGAGTTTGTACATTCTTACATTTTGTATTCTGGCCATCGGGTTGGAAATTTCCCTTCAAATGAATGGGGATTCCTTGACTGCGTGGGTTTTATCCAGCAGCTCCGGTTTCCTCCCACATCCCAAAGCCATGCAGGTTTGTGGGTTAACTGACTTCTGTAAAAATGGTCCCTAATGTGTGGGGTAGAACCAGTGTACAGATGATCATTGACTGGTGCAGGCTCGGGGGGCCGATGAGCCCTTTTCCACCTGTATCTCTAAACTCGAAACAAAACTGTAATGATGGGAGATAATCACAAGGGTTTTTAATTGTAGCTGATAATCCCAGATATCTAAAACTATTAAAATAGCCATGATGAATAGAAAAATATAATAAAGCTTAAAACTGTGTTAAAAACTAGACTGATATTTTTGAAATACTTACAAAATTATTCAAGACAAGAATGGAACCTAATACTGAAATGATTATATTTGGTGTAATGGAAGATGGGAATAAATTGAACACATCTCAAAATCTATTCCTTAACTATGGTTTAATAATAGCAAAAAAATTAATACTTAAATTTTGGAAGGGTACATCAATACCAACGCTTAAAATGTGGATTGCAAGTATGTTGGACACCGCTCATCTTGAGGAAATGCGATTCCTCCTAATGGATAAATCAGACCAATTCATAACGAGTTGGTCTCCATTCGTCGTTTTTTTGGAATCATATGGTGCAACACAATTGTAAAAAATAACTGTTTCAGGACTGGACGAGGGTTGGTCAAGACTATAAATAATGATCTCCTTTTCTTTTTTCTTTTATTTTCTTTTCACTATTTTCTCTCTCAACTTTCTTCATTTACTCGTTTTCTTTCTTCACACACTATATATTTCACCTCTTTCTATCCTTTACTATCTAACTTCTTTTTCTTATTCTCATCTTTTTTCAATGTAACAAAAAAATAAAGAAGTTATACATAAAATGTGTTATGAAAATATATATTAGGCACTTTGGTGCCATATGACTGTACTTACTTCTAATAAAATAAAATATTAAAAAAAAACTAGACTGATGTACTGCAGCCAGTAGCAATGAGGGAACTCCTACATTAATACAGGTACCGGCAACTGAAGGAACTGTAGCTGTTGGAATCTTGAGAAAAACATACAGTGCTAGAGGAACTCAACAGGTTCACCCACGTGTATCCACAGTATCCACCTATCACTCACTGCACTCTGTCCTGCAAACTCCTCATTGCCAGCTTTCTTCCCTTTACTACAATCAGTGTGAAGAAGGGTCTCAATCTGAAGCGCCGCCTATCCATTCCCTCCACAGATGCTGCCTGATGCGCTGAGTTACTCGAGCACTTTGTGATATGCAGAGTGTCACCTTTTCATTCATAAGCAATGAGCATGAGTGCACTTTAGAGTGGCCACGGTGTCACACCGGTTGAGTTGCTGCCTTACAGCACTTGCAGCGCCAGAGACCCGGGTTCGATCCCGACTTCGGGCGCTGTCTGTACGGAGTTTGCACGTGCTCCCCATGACTGCGTTGGTTTAATCTTCGGTTTCCTCCCACACTCCAAAGACGTGCAGGTTTGTAGGCGAACTGGCTTGGGTTTGTATAAGTGTAATTTGTCCCTAGTGTGTGTAGGCTTGTGTTAATGTGTGGGGATCGCTGGTCGGTGCAGACTCGGTGGGCCGAAGGGCCTGTTTCCGTGCTGTATCTCAAAACTAAAAACTAAAACTAAATGAGTTACATGATACAATTCCATGACTGTGCAATTTCAGTGGATCTTTCGCTCATGAGGACCTTCCACTGCTTTTGCATACCTAAGGTTCCTGAGGGAGAGAAAGGAGACAGTAAGATAAGGATGATGTGGCGTAACTTCGTGAAGGTCATTCTATTTTACTGCTGAAATTGAGCCAGCATCGTTGAAGATTCAATTGCTTATGGCTGGCATGATGTTTAATCCAGTGTAGAGCTCGCAAGGAGAGACTGGTCTCTCCATCCCCACTGGTCAGGAGCTGGAGGTTGAGAGAACTCCAGTGGGCTATTAACCATAGTTATCAACCGCTCCAATCCTCTCTTTCATTGTGGTCTGCAATGGGAGAAATGGTGGATCAACGGACATCTGTGATGACATGTGTTTAGCAAATGGAGGGGATGCATTTGGTGACTCTCAGGATGAATCACAAAAACGTTGATGATCGTATTGGTACTTCCTACTTCAGACTTGGTACTGGAGTTGGGCGTTTCAACGCCAGCGTGTGAAGATGGGGGCTCCCTCCGCAAGAGCCCAGCCTGTGAATGCAGAGCACAACAGACAGACAGCCAACCATGTCATCTCTGGGTGCCCGCTCTACCACCCACCAAATGGAGCTGTGTCAGGGCCTGGCAGACATCGACGACAACAGAGACAACAACCTGGCTGCTCAACGCCCGGCTTATAACCATATAACCATATAACAATTACAGCACGGAAACAGGCCATCTCGGCCCTACAAGTCCGTGCCGAACATTTTTTTTTCCCCTTAGTCCCACCTGCCTGCACTCATACCATAACCCTCCATTCCCTTCTCATCCATATGCCTATCCAATTTATTTTTAAATGATACCAATGAACCTGCCTCCACCACTTCCACTGGAAGCTCATCCACACCGCTACCACTCTCTGAGTAAAGAAGTTCCCCCTCATATTACCCCTAAACTTCTGTCCCTTAATTCTGAAGTCATGCCCTCTTGTTTGAATCTTCCCTATTCTCAAAGGGAAAAGCTTGTCCACATCAACTCTGTCTATCCCTCTCATCATTTTAAAGACCTCTATCAGGTCCCCCCTTAACCTTCTGCGCTCCAGAGAATAAAGACCTAACTTATTCAACCTATCTCTGTAACAAGATCTTGTATTTAACCCAGGCTTGAGATCTAAATATTCCTGTGGTTTATTTATGTTTCATTCACAAGAAGAAGATCGTATTGGTTTGTCATTATCTGATGGATAGAAGAGGATGGAGGGCATCGGGAGTGAATAACGTACATGCTTGTATTTTATGTGGGACTGATGAATTATGTTATAGAATATAACAATGCTGTGTTATAAACATAGAATCACCCAGTGGAAACAGGTCCATTTGCCCACATCCAGAAATATGTCCCATCTACACTCGTACCAGCTGCCTGCATTTGGCCCATATCCCTCTAAACCTGTCATATCCACGTACCTGTCTAAATGTTTCTTAAACGTTGCGATAGTACAGGTACCTGCCTCAACTACCTCCTCTGGCAGCTTGTTCCATACACCCACCACCCTTTGTATAAAAAAAAATACCCTGAAGGTTCCTATTAAACCGATGTGCTCTGATACTTGATCCCCTACCCTGGGCAAGAGACTGTTGCCTTAACCCGATCTATTCCTCTTATGACTTTGTACACCTCTACATGTTCGCCCCTCTTTCTCCTGCACTCCAAGGAATAATGTCACAGCCTGCTCAACCTCTCCCTATAGCTCAGGCCCTCGAGACCTAGCAACATCCTCGTAAATCGCCTCTGCTGCGATAGCAAGAGGATTTGATTATAGGAGCAGGGAGGTTCTACTGCAGTTGTACAGGGTCTTGGTGAGACCACACCTGGAGTATTGCGTACAGTTTTGGTCTCCAAATCTGAGGAAGGACATTATTGCCATAGAGGGGGTGCAGAGAAGGTTCACCAGACTGATTCCTGGGATGTCAGGACTGTCTTATGAAGAAAGACTGGATAGACTTGGTTTGTACTCTCTAGAATTTAGGAGATTGAGAGGGGATCTTATAGAAACTTACAACATTCTTAAGGGGTTGGACAGGCTAGATGCAGGAAGATTGTTCCCGATGTTGGGGAAGTCCAGGACAAGGGGTCACAGCTTAAGGATAAGGGGGAAATCCTTTAAAACCGAGACGAGGAGAACTTTTTTCACACAGAGAGTGGTGAATCTCTGGAACTCTCTGCCACAGAGGGTAGTTGAGGCCAGTTCATTGGCTATATTTAAGAGGGAGTTAGATGTGGCCCTTGTGGCCAAGGGGATCAGAGGGTATGGAGAGAAGGCAGGTACGGGATACTGAGTTGGATGATCAGCCATGATCATATTGAATGGCGGTACAGGCTTGAAGGGCCGAATGGCCTACTCCTGCACCTAATTTCTATGTTTCTATGTTTCTATGAAATAAGCCTCATGGAAGACAAAACTAATCGGGTTGTGAGTCCCTCACCAGCCTAATTCTCACCCTATCTCACACTTTGTCAGCACTTAGAATGCTGCTGACTGAATTTTATTTGCACTCACTGAATTATTTGCACTAATCGAGGGAAGAAAGACTTTCAGAAAGGACTAAGGAAGGGATGAGATGATAAAATATTCTTAGAGAAACAAAACAGCCAGTTAAATGGTTGTTATTATTTCTTGCTAATGCATAAATCTTTACTCGGTTTAAATATATTTATTAAAGAACATTATGAAGCAAACAACGGGAGGACAATGAGGTTCTGTTGGTGCAACACTGTAATTATCTATTCAGTCTTGACTGCCCGCTCATCAAGTTGTAAGCATTGGACTGATGTAATTTTGCAACTACTTGGTATGAGAATCTCAGATTTGACTGGGAAAGCAATCGGTACCATTTACGATCAATTATCCTTACGTTGGCACACAAAAATGCTGGAGAAACTCAGCGGGTGCAGCAGCATCTATGGAGCGAAGGAAATAGGCATCGCCTATTTCCTTCGCTCCATAGATGCTGCTGCACCCGCTGAGTTTCCCCAGCATTTTTGTGTACCTTCGATTTTCCAGCATCTGCAGTTCCTTCTTGAATCCTTATGTTGGTCCTTTGTCACCGGGGGCTGACCAATATCGATATCAACAAAAATGGGGCAATGCTCCCAATTGTTGGACCGAAGTCTGTTTTTTTTTTTGTTTTTTTTTCAGAATGATGCCAGTTATCTGTGCCTTTTCTGTTCTACTTTTCACTAATGGAACAGATGACAGTACAGCTGGCTATTAATCAAAATGTAATAGGTCGGCAGAGAGTCGTAAACAAAATCCCCTTTGGGCATCGTTTTTCTCTCATTCCCAACCTCACCACATCAGGATGACTAATGAAATGGCACTCTGAGCCCAGAGGCAAATGGCAGTATATTCAAGTCCAAGCCTTGAAGTTGAGCACAATGGCAATCGTTTAGTGCAGGGCGGAAATCTGTGTATCGTTGGAGTGCAGAGATATTCATCTGTCTGCCTGTTCTGCTGGTTGCGACAAATCTCGTGGCACCATTTCAAGTGCTGGTATAATTGCCAAAGTTCTTTTTCGACCACACACACACACCACACACACACACACACACACACACACACACACACACACACGCACACACACACACACACACACACGCACACACACACACACACACACACACACACACACACACACACACACACACACACACACACACACACACACACACACACACGCACGCACACACACACACACACAGACACACACACGCACACACACACACACACACACACACACACACGCACGCACGCACGCACACACACACACACACACACACACACATTCACGCACGCACGCACGCACACACACACGCACACACACACGTCATTCATTCTGCCCGTTGCCATTTGCAGGATTGTACTTCCGCCAAAACTGTTGTCTTGTATACTTCAAAGTAATTTATTGTAAGTGAATTGCTTCGAGATATTCTGGGAAATGTGATAAAGCAGCACGACTTACAAGGGGGGAGTATAATCACAATATTAAGGCTCTCATTATTGTGTTAATGATGTTGACATAGCCGTATAATGAGGATATTAAACACACGTACGACAGGATTATATCAATCCATTGCAAAATCACCGACGAGAAATCTAACTGGATTAGCCATGGTACACAATGGCTGGAAGAACAGGCAGAATCTCTGCACTCCTGAAATACATAGAAACATAGAAACATAGAAATTAGGTGCAGGAGTAGGCCATTCGGCCCTTCGACCTTGCACCGCCATTCAATATGATCATGGCTGATCATCCAACTCAGTATCCCGTACCTGCCTTCTCTCCATACCCTCTGATCCCCTTAGCCACAAGGGCCACATCTAACTCCCCCTTAAATATAGCCAATGAACTGGCCTCAACTACCCTCTGTGGCAGAGAGTTCCAGAGATTCACCACTCTCTGTGTGAAAAAAGTTCTTCTCATCTTGGTTTTAAAGGATTTCCCCCTCATCCTTAAGCTGTGACCCCTTGTCCTGGACTTCCCCAACATCGGGAACAATCTTCCTGCATCTAGCCTGTCCAACCCCTTAAGAATTTTGTAAGTTTCTATAAGATCCCCTCTCAATCTCCTAAATTCTAGAGAGTATAAACCAAGTCTATCCAGTCTTTCTTCATAAGACAGTCCTGACATCCCAGGAATCAGTCTGTCAGGACTGTCTTATGAAGAAAGACTGGATAGACTTGGTTTATACTCATGTTGGAACTCTTATAACTTCTTTGTTATCCACAATGAGCAAAGCCAGAACATGTTACGACATTCACCACCTAATGCATGACAACTGCACAATGCAAGAAATTAAGCTCAGCGCACACTGAATAGCTGAATATTACCCTTGCTACTGGACCCAGTACAATGCCTCCATCACAAGCTGACTTTGGCTGTGGTACAGGATGCTTTGTGGCAATTCACAAAGGTTATTTGGACACTATTTTCAGTTGATGGAACCTTGGGAATGAGGAAGTTGAACAATAATATCATGGGAACATCTCAGTGAAGATCGACACAAAATACTGGATTATCTCAGTGGCTTAGGTCACATCTCTGGAGAAAAGGAATAGGTGACACATTCATTCTCTCTCTGTCCCTCCCCCACCCTAGTCATCCTACTAGTTTCACTGTTGTGCTGCTTACTATCACTGTTCATATCCCCTGGTAATCACCTCTTCCACAGCCAACAACGGACCATTGTGGGCTCCACCTTTCCTTCATCATCCTTGCTGGCATTGATTTGTACTTTTCCTTCCTTTCATTCTTTTGTTCTTCGTAACTTTTCACAGCTCGAGTTTCCCTCTCTCCCGACTCGCACACCCGGAGGAAGGGTCCCGACCCAAAGTGTCACCTATTCCTTTTCTCCAGAGATGCCGCCTGACTCGCTGAGTTACTCCAGCATTTTGCGCCTGTCTTTGGTGTAAACTAGCACCTGCAGTTCCTTCCTACACAATCATCTCAGTCACATTCCACTGGGACGTACATCCCATTGGGTCAGTGTTGCTTGGTTAATATCTAGAGTTGTTCTGCTAACGTCATTATGAAAACTTCCTAAATACAAGTTGGCAGTTTACACCACACTGCAAGAGGACTACAAGTGGAGAATTGTAAATATAACCTGCATCTCTAGCTAACATCGTTACACTGAATTTCTGGTCTAATGAGAATTATGAATACATCACATTTATTTAAGAAATAACCGATGAGTGTTGCTAATGGACCAATATTAATAATACACATTGTTATATCTCATTTGACTCAGAGTCAAGCCTCAAACGGCACGTTCCTTTAATTTAACGGACTGCCGAGCTCCACTTCTGCAATATTCCCCAATCCTGTCCATATTTCATCCCTTAACTTACCGAGTAGTGAAAGAAAGGCCTGGATAGATGTGGAGAGGATGTTTCCACTCGTGGGAGAGTCTGGGACCAGAGGACAAAGCCTCAGGATTAAGGGACGTTCCTTTAGGAAGGAGATGTGGAGGAATTTCTTTCATCGGAGAGGGTGGTGAATCTGTGGAATTATTTGCCACAGAAGGCTGTGGAGGCCAAGTCAACAGCTATTTTTAAGGCAGAGATAGATAGATTTTTGCGAGGAGCTATGGGGAGGAAGCGGGAGAATAGGGTTAAGAGGGTACGATAGATCAGCCGTGATTGAATGGCAGGGTTGACTTGATGGACCGAATGGCCTAATTAAGCTCCTGTCCATTATGTACTTATGGACCATGTCGCACTAGGTCAAATTATATTATTGAAACATGATAGCCTGCAACTCAATTATAAAATAGAAATTGTGGGTAATTCCTTGATGTGATCTGACTTCACAGGGAAGTTCAATGTTCAATGATTATTCACCATCTCCGGGTGCTCTTGAGGTGACTGCTTCTTGGGCCAATCTAAACTCCGTGGCCAAGGTAGTTTCACCAAGGTTGGAAGGAGGATGTTCCTAGATTTAGACCCAGATCCACCTCTATCACAAAAAGCTGGCGTAACTCAGCGGGACAGGCAGCATGTCTGGAGAGAAGGAATGGGTGACATTTCGGGTCGAGACCCTTCATCAGTCTGAAACGTCACCTATTCCTTTTCTCCAGGGATGCTGTCTGACCTGCTGAGAGTTACTCCAGCTTTCTGTGTCTATCTTGGGTGTGAAGTATCTGCACATTATTTGTAAGTTGTGTAGTTGTTGTGATCATCTGTACATTGGAGATCCTGACCAAATGGCCGTACCAGTGGAAGCAGTGGAGATTAGTTCTCCATATCTTTTTTTAATTTATTTATTTATTTATTTATTTTTATTTTTTATTGGTGGAAAAAAAAATGACAGCACATCTGACGTATGGCATTACATTTCCCTCCATTTTGTTTTTTAAAAATAATAACAACAAAATAACCCTAACCCACCCACCCTAAACACCCCTTGGCAGCTTATTTTTTCACTGCATTCCTCCAACAAAAATAAAATAAAATAAAAAGAGAAAAAGAATATATCACAAAATAAAATGCACATTTTAACAATAATAAAGTAACAACACAGAATAAAGGCAGCTCCCCACTTACTGTCAAGTGCCCTCAGTCAATAGGTAGTTCCTTTAGACCCTTCAAAGTCTGATAAAAGGGTTCCCATTTCAAATAAAGCTTCTTCTCTAATTCTTTCAACTCACAGAGTGGCACGGGTGGGGGACTGTTTGGTGAAATTTGACAAATGTAAAAAATTGTACTGGAAAAATTTGTATAGTCTCTGAAAATGTCGGATGAATTTTGTTTGTTTGAATGGTTCAGGAATTGTATATATTTATCAATTGAATAAAGTCTATTTTGAAATTAAAAAAAAAAAAAAAAATATTTCAACTCAAGAGCACAAACTTAGATCTGCAATGACTTTGAGAATCAGTGATGCCTGCTTACGAGGCTTGTGGAATAAAATGACAGAAAGAGATTTGTGTATCTCCTGCCATGTGAAAGATGCTGGACTGGGTTTGGGAACCTGGGCATTATTTTTTTTAAGCCATATCACAGGACTTCAGTGTCTTTCAGTGGCAGGCACTGTTGTACCAGGAGACATATCTCACTTGTCAGGCATACCAATGAAACCATTGACATGACATATCTAACATACCAATGAAACCATTGACATGACATATCTAACATACCAATTAAACCATTCCTCTCAATGCCAAGTTGCCATGAATCATATCTCATTATCTGCATTTTAAGTATTTGATGGATGGTTAACAGAAACAGTTCTTTCTTTAAATCCTTGGAATGAATCCTTGGTGCCAAATTTTAATATTTCCATATCAGGTTGTCTTCTACCTCACCTATAACTATAAGGCTGCATCAGGACAAATGTTTCCAACAACTTAATACAGGAATATTACAGGAATCTAAACCCTACTGCTTGTAGAGGGACAGGTTAAAAAGACATGTATCATATCCTAGCATTATTAATGTGTTTAATTGACTATTAGGGATTATGTCTTGCTGTACACAACTGTACATTACTGTCCAAGTGGAGTACATTTCTGCATGGCGGGGACATAAATCAGTAATTGTTTAGGAAATAGATTTAGCAATAGGATGGGTTTATTACTCGGAGAGCAGGAGAATGAGGGCCGATCTTATAGGGGTGTACAAAATCACGAGAGATATACATTGGGTAAATCAGGAGTATTTTGCCCCGTGTAGGGGAATTAATAACTAGAGGACATAGGTTAAAGATGAGGAGAAAAAGATTTAATACGAAACTGAGGGGTAACTTTTTTACACCAAGGTTGTTGGGTGTATGGAACAAGCTGCCGGAGGAGGTAGTTGAGGCTGGTACTATCTCAATGTTTAAGAAACATTTAGAAAGGTACATGGATAGGGTCGGTTTAGACCAAAAACAGGCAGGTGGGACTAGTGTAGATGGGGCATGACTTGCATGGGTTGTCTCTGAGATATTCAGTTTCATCCCACACTTCAAAGATGTACCAGTTTGTAGGTAAATTGGCTTGGTATAAATGTAAAATTGTCCCTAGTGTGTGTAGGATAGTGTTAGCATGCGGGGATCGCTGGCCGGTATGGACTCGGTGGGCCGAAGGGCCTGTTTCCGTGCTGAATCTCTAATCTAAACTAAACTAAACCTCTCCTTTTTGGAAAGTTGGTGGATGATCCATTCAATTTCAAAGTAAGGTAATTACTTTATTCAATTTTCCACTAACTTATGGTTTTTGGCTAATAAATGGCAATTGGCACAACACCTGACATGACTGTTCCACCAGGATTTCCATTGTCCTTTCTCCACATCTGTGGTGCTCTGCGTTATTAAAGTCAGCTCCATTTCCATTTTTTAAACAACCCATCACTTGCACAATTGCTATCTCGTTTCTCTTTCAAGAGTTTTTTTTTAATCAGTTTTGCAGTCGATGGTTCATCCTTTGACACCTCATCCATTAACTCAAGGTTCCGACCTCTCTCTCACTGTGTTCCCAATTCACGTCAGTCACGTCCTTCATTTGTCTTCCAGTCTTATCCACCCTTTTGACGATCGTTTTGGTCCACATCAATCAAGGAGTTTTACACTGTATTCCCACAATCCTCACAATCTCCATTACTTTATCGATGTACTCGCTGAGTGACTGCATCCTGATCTTTCTCTCTAGTTAAATTTAACTGAATATTAATCCTTTGCCCCTATGTCATGTCAGAGAGATCTACAATCCATTACCTGACTTGTTTAAGTTCTATATAATGTTTTCATTGACTTTTCATTTAATTTTTCATGAAAAATTACACTAAATGGATTGTTATATTAGTGAAGAACCAGCCGTCATTCCAAGTGTTCATTCTTTTGGAACCCAGAGGTCTGGAGACTATCCTTATAGTGTATGTTGGGTAACAGAGAGGGCAATGTGAGTAGGTTACACAAAAAAGCTGGAGAAACTCAGCGGGTGCAGCAGCATCTATGGAGCGAAGGAAATAGGCAACGTTTCGGGCCGAAACCCTTCTTCAGACCAATGTGAGTAAATGCATTACGTGGTAGAGACAGGGGAAGCATCATTTGCCAACTTTCACTTGTCTAACATCCCACCAAAACAGTCCAAAAACCTTAGTCACATCGCATTTGAGACTCTGGCAATTTTTAAGGGTTGGCTTAGTTCAGATACAATTGCTCCAGAATCGTTTCACTGCTTATCAGTGCTGTGATGTTGAAAAAAAATGATAAGAGACAGATGCAATGAAATAAGTATTAAGCATTTCCACATGTTTACCAGTCTTGGTTCAGTCGCTTCCTAATTCATCAGTTACTGCATTTGATCTCAAATGAATATTAGTCACGTGAACTTACAATAACCAGTCAGGGTCACCGAATGACCAATAACCTGAATTTCTCTTTTGATCCTATAAGGTTCGATAACTCAAACATCATGTCCGACTAATACGGCATTTAAAATAAAAAACAAACAAGGCAGCCGCCGATAGTGCATATTCTTCATGTTTGTTAGCATTAGAAATGTGATAGAAACATAGAAACATAGAAATTAGATGCAGGAGTAGGCCATTCGGCCCTTCGAGCCTGCACCGCCATTCAATATGATCATGGCTGATCATCCAACTCAGTATTCTGTACCTGCCTTCTCTCCATACCCTCTGATCCCTTTAGCCACAAGGGCCACATCTAACTCCCTCTTAAATATAGCCAATGAACTGGCCTCAGCTACCCTCTGTGGCAGAGAGTTCCAGAGATTCACCACTCTCTGTGTGAAAAAAGTTTTTCTCATCTCGGTTTTAAAGGATTTCCCCCTTATCCTTAAGCTGTGACCCCTTGTCCTGGACCTCCCCAACATCGGGAACAATCTTCCTGCATCTAGCCTGTCCAACCCCTTAAGAATTTTGTAAGTTTCCATAAGATCCCCTCTCAATCTCCTAAATTCTAGAGAGTACAAACCAAGTCTATCTAGTCTTTCTTCATAAGACAGTCCTGACATCCCAGGAATCAGTCCGGTGAACCTTCTCTGCACTCCCTCTATGGCAATAATGTCCTTCCTCAGATTTGGAGACCAAAACTGTACGCAATACTCCAGGTGTGGTCTCACCAAGACCCTGTACAACTGCAGTAGAACCTCCCTGCTCCTATACTCAAATCCTTTTGCTATGAGAGCTAACATACCATTTGCTTTCTTCACTGCCTGCTGCACCTGCATGCCTACTTTCAATAACTGGTGTACCATGACACTCAGGTCTCGCTGCATCTCCCCTTTTCCTAATCGGCCACCATTTAGATAATACTTTTAAGCAAACATTTCAGGTTATAATGATACAAATATGTAAATTAAAATGACTCATCAGGTGGGCAGCACAGTGGCGCAGCGGTAGAGTTGCTGCTTTACAGCGCCAGAGAGCCGGGTTTGGTCCTGACTATGGGTGCTTGTCTGTACGGAGTTTGTACGTACTCCCCGTGACCTGCTTGTGTTTTCTCCGGTATCCCCAGTTTGCTCCCACACTCCAAAGACATATGGGATTGTAGGCTAATTGGCTTGGCATAAATCTAAAAATTGTCCATAGTGTGTGTAGGATAGTATTATGCCCCTGTCCCACTTAGGAAACCGGAACGGAAACCTCTGGAGACTTTGCGCCCCACCCAAGGTTTCCGTGTGGTTCCCGGAGGTTTTTGTCAGTCTCCCTGCCTGCTACCACTACCTGCAACCTCCGGCAACCACCTGCAACCTCCGGGAACCGCACGGAAACCTTGGGTGGAGCGCAAAGTCTCCAGAGGTTTCCGTTCAGGTTTCCTAAGTGGGACAGGGGCTTTAGTGTGCGGGGATCGCTGGTCCGCACAAATTCAGTGGGCTGAAGGGCCTATTTCCCCGCTGTAACTTTAAACGAAACAAAATCTAATTTTATATAAAATGGTCAATGGTTACTTGTCATGGTTTTTTGTTTAACCCAACACATCTTTGGTGAGATAAGGCGGGATTGCCCAGAGCCAGATCACTTTTACTAGTTGGTATCAGTCCCATCGTGACATAAAGCAAAGTTCGAGGTGAATGGATCCTCAGGCCAGGAAGAAAACACCAACTTGAGGAAGGGAATTGAAATGAACATAAATGTAAAAACAAACAGCAGACATGAGACCAGAAATATATATTTTGGTTCCCTTCCATCAGAAATTGAAATTGCTTTAGACCAATTTTATCCCGAGAGCCTATTCTCCCACTCAATACCCTTAGTCCGCCTTCACCTATGCGCTCTTCCAAACACTTTAACTCCCCTTCCCATTCCCACGCGGACCTTTCTGTCTTGGGCCTCCTGCACTGTCAGTTAGGCCAAACGCAAATTGGATAAAGAACACACCATATTTCGCCTGGGCAGCTTACAACCCAGCGGGATGAATGGTGATTTCTTTAACTTCAAGTAACCCTTGCGTCCCCTCTCTCCGCCCCTCCCCCACCCTAGTCACCGTACTAGTTTCACCGTCGTCCTGCTGAGTTTCACTGTTTGTATCACTCGTTATCACCTTCTCCACAACCAACAATGGACCATTGTGGGCTCCACCTTTCCTTGATCATCGTTGCTGGCTTTGATTTGTACTTTTGCATACCTTTCATTAATTTTCTCCATGTACATTTTCATATCTCTCGTTTCCCTCTCCCTTGACTCTCAGACTAAAGAAGAGTCTTGACCCAAAACGTCACATATTCCTTTTCTCCAGAAATGCTGCCTGACTTACTGAGTTACTCCAGCTGTTAGTGTATCCTTGATGACCTTCTACCTCATTTTCCCATTTTGTTCCCAAATTTTTGGATTCACGAACTCCCACCAATAAAGTTGAAGCACAGCAAGGATTTACAACCCTTCATCTCAATATCTTGTTTCAATCCTGAGACCATTATTCATGGCTTCCGTCTCCAGCTCAGAGAGCAACCACTCAGCTTTTACCTTGTCAAACCCACAGAAGATTTTATATTTGAATAGGATGCCCTCAAGTTCTAACCTTCAGATACAATAAATCCATAACACTCAAAAACAATTCAATTGACATGTCTCTCAATGAGGGCTTTAGACTTCAGGCTATAGAGATACAGCGCAGAAACAGGCCCTTCGGCCCACTGATTCCGTGCCAACCAGTGATTACCCTGTACATTGGCACTATCCTACACACTAGGGACAATTTATAACTCCAAAGGGCTGGTTGTTGACACTGCTCCTGTGTGTTGATTTCCACTGATTTTGGTTCTGTTGTTGAATTATTTATCTTGTCAGAAACTTAACATTCCATTTATATTAATGAGATGTTTAAAAGTTGACTCAAGTCAAGCTGGCGCATGTAAATGAGTGGGCAGCTGTTCACATTGAACAGAGAATTGTGGTGCATTGAGCACTAAAGATCAGTATATTTTCCTCAACTAAACTTAAATAAACAGCTTCTTTTTAATGCAGCCACACATATAACTTGTAATTATTTCAAGGGCGGTAGAGTTGCTGCCTTACAGCGCCAGAGAGCAGGGTTCGATTCCGACTACGGGTGCTGACTGTATGGAGTTTGTACGTTTTCCCTGTAACTGCGTGGGTTTTCTCCGGGTGCTCAAGTTTCCTCCCACACTCCAAAGACGTACAGGTTTGTTAGTTAATTGGCTTCGGGTAAAATTGAAATTGTTCCTAGTGTGTGTGTGTGTGTGTGTGTGTGTGTGTGTGTGTGTGTGTGTGTGTGTGTGTGTGTGTGTGTGTGTGTGTGTGTGTGTGTGTGTGTGTGTGTGTGTGTGTGTGTGTGTGTGTGTGGGATAGTGCGAGTGTACGGGGTGGTTGCTGGTCTTTGCGGACTCGTTGAGCCCAAGAGCACTGCATCTCGAGAGTCCAAAGAGATTAGTAACTGCGCCAGAAATGCATCTGTAGGGTAGACTGCCATGTTGTGTCCGGAAATGTGGATCAGCAATTAGATCTGCATTTGTCTATTCCCATCCCTAACCGGATGTTTCATAAGCACAGCCTCTCCTCCAGGACCACAGACCTTTTGATTTCCTCTGCAAGGAAGTTTATTTCTGGTGTTTTAAAGGACAATACTCAACACCAGTTACAATGTTGTAAGAAATGCACTTACCAGTGGACAACCTTTCACAAGGAAAACCTAATTTTAGTTTCATTGGATGAGGCATTACTATTAGAAAACCAATATTGTACATGTTGCTTCTGCAAAGCATAACAATACAACCAATTTACTATCCCAATTCAATTAGCCACGTCTTTCAGACACTGATAGACAGAGATACAGCATAGAAACGGACCCTTCGGCCCACCGTCTACTCTACCAATTGATCACCCGTTCACACTAGATCTATGTTATCCCACTTTCTCATCCACTCCTTCCACGCACTAGAGGCAATGTATAGAGACCAAATGACCAACAATCCCGCACGTCTTTGGGATGTGGGAGGAAACCAAAGTACCGGGAGGAAAACCACACAGTCACAGGGAGAACATGCAAGCTCCTCAAAGACAGATCAGGATCAAATCTGGGTCTCTGGCGCTGTGAGGCAGCATCTCTACCAGGTGCACCACTGTGCTGTCCTTAAGGATGTTGTGTAAATACATGCATCTTCTCCACCCAAGATATTGAGATACAGTTGGGAAAGAGAAATCGGGTTGCTTTTCCACTTGCTAGATAGAGTATTGTGATGAATTGCTGCTCTCTTTCTGCCTCTACAATTGAAAAAGATCAAACTTAGTTCAGGTCAATGTTTGTGGCTCGGATCTTTATGTGTGTTTCACTCAAACGCCGCTGCTACCAAAGAGCACTTGCCTTGAGCAAGAGTTCAGAGAAGCATTTTCAACTTTTTCCTTCTCCATCTGTTCCTAATGCAACTGATATTGAAAACATTTGTGAAATTTCAACATGCAAATTGAGATGCCCAGCATATTAACTATTCTGAAGCAAATTGCATTGCTTACCATAGCATTAACAAATCATACGTCATTGTTACCTCTCCATAAGTGAAGATTACAGGGACTAGTGTAATCTATCTATGTCCTTAAATTAATATCAAACTTTGGGACCTGTAATGCAAGATCTAAATATATCTCCTGATCGAAGAGTCTCTGTAGGAAGCAACAATTACAATCTCCCACTGAACAGCATTCCGGTCTCTCAGCCTTGATAATGACATCCCTCCATTTGACATCTCAGCAGTATAAGAAATAATCACAGTCATTTGCTGCTTTTCGACAAATTAAAATCAAACCATTGCAATGCCCTGCACCTTACTAAGAAATTTTGGAAGATAATATTGGAGTTGCATAGTATTTTGTGAAAAAGTGAGTGCTTGTTGCAATGGGACGGCATGAATCTCATCAAAATGTAGCACCAATCCACAATATGATTTTGTTGAAAGTGAAGTCTTGTTTTTGTCTTTTACCCGCTCCCATAAAATAGAGGATTTGCAACACCCAGACTTAGTGAAAGTAATGTTCCATTAAATAGGAAAGATAGTTGGGACTACTTAACATCAATCACCCTTTGAAATGTATGCAATGTGGATGTTGACATCTTTAATTTAGAGATACAGCAAGGAAACAGGCTCTTCGGCCCATTGATTCCGTGCCGACCTGCGATCCCCATAAACATTAACACTATCCTACACACGCTAGGGACAATACACAATTTTACCAAAGCCAATTAACCCACAAACCTGTATGTCTTTGGAGTGTGGGAGGAAACTGGAGCAAACCCACGCAGGTCACGGGGAGAACATACAAATTCCGTGCATCCAGCACCCATGGTGGGGATCGAACCCGGGTCTCTGGCGCTGTTAGGCAGCAACTCTACCACTGCCCCACCGTGCCACCCGCTGTTTAATCACCTGTTTAATCATCATCATTGTATTCTATGCATTTTTTTAATATGTTACAGTTTTGGGAGTAATTTCTTTTCCAGTCAATTTCCCAAGTGGGACTGGTGTAGCTGGGACATTGCTGGCCGGTGTGGGCAAGTTGAGCTGAAGGGCCTGTTTCCACACTGTATCACTCTATGACTCTATCAGACCATGGACGAGACATGTTTCGATGCTGTTGCTCTTTCCCTATTTTCAGAGTTATCAGCTGCGCTAATATAACCATATAACCATATAACAATTACAGCACGGAAACAGGCCATCTCGGCCCTACAAGTCCGTGCCGAACAATTATTTTATTTTCCCGTAGTCCCATCTGCCTGCAGTCAGACCATAACCCTCCATTCCTTTCTCATCCATATACCTATCCAATTTATTTTTAAATGATAAAATCAAACCTGCCTCCACCACTTCCACTGGAAGCTCATTCCACACCGCTACCACTCTCTGAGTAAAGAAGTTCCCCCTCATGTTACCCCTAAACTTCTGTCCCTTAACTCTGAAGTCATGTCCTCTTGTTTGAATCTTCCCTACTCTCAATGGGAGAAGCTTGTCCACGTCAACTCTGTCTATCCCTCTTATCATTTTAAAGACCTCTATCAAGTCCCCCCTTAACTTTCTGCGCTCCAGAGAATAAAGACCTAACTTATTCAACCTTTCTCTGTGAGGTTGAATATTTGTACTTAGTTCCAAGCAAAGTGTTTCCAAGGTCCAAGTGGTTGATTGCTTTGTTCATCCAAACTGAAAAGCTACTCCTCATCAAGTGACAATAGTTGAGTTCTATGCTCCATTGATTCCTAGTCTCTCGTCACTCTTAACGAGTTAGTTCACATTTTTCTCTACTCCATTATATCCCCACACATGATAAAGCCCTGTGATGCCACTAATCTATGTATTGCACTGCGACATTATCATCTGTTAGCAGTTTTATTGGCCTCAGTTTTGAAATTTTATTGCTCAAGTCATGAACCTTGTCTTGAAGCCAGTTTAGCTTCCGCGAGTATGTCATTGCATCTCCATTTATGCTGCTATTGTTTTGCAAATGCCCGCTATGAGGACGGTGAACCCTTCTAATGTTAATGAATAAAGATGATCTCCAGTGGTCAATAACTTCCTAAACAGATGGATAATTACTTATTCCACCAGACAAAGATAATTAGCCATCGAAATTGATTCAGAACATTCCAATGTCCTGCAGTAATGATGAGTTTCTTTATCTTGCTCAAGGGAGAGGCAATACTTTCTCGACAAATTCCATTATGTGCTACTCCTGATGAAAAGTCAGGGCTCAGGACAGACTTGCTCAGTTGTCCTCCGCAGCTGACTGCTGCACCCTGTAGCTGTTTTAAATAACGCTGGTTCATTACATGAATGATGGTGAATCCTCAGGGAAAATCTCCACTTAAATCAATGAACCCAAGACAGAGACACAATTTCTCGCAAGGTATGGATATTCGGCCAAATAAGAAAAGGAAACACAAATGGATTAGACATAGATAATAGACTGAACATTCCTTGTCAGGATTGTCTTGAGGCATAAAATGAAAAGCAGGAGGTACAAACTGACGCACCATAAGGAGAAATCAAACTATTTATTTTTATAGTAAAACCAAACAGTATACTTAACCAGGGCAATTATTGCTCTGCAAGGTATGTTTGATTAGTCTGAAGAAGGGTCTCGACCCAAAATGCCACCCCTTCCTTCTCTCCAGAGATGCTGCCTGTCCCACTGAGTTACTCCAGAGTCTATCTTTGATTTATTCTTTTATTTTGGCATTATTTTGTGTGTCCAACTTGGGTTGTTTTTCAGACAGATCAGTTGTGCAGAGGCTAAATTAAATCTTTAATAAAATCAAATCAAAACTGAAGAACGGTTCCGAGCTGAAACGTCATCCACCCTTTTTCTCCCGTGTTGTTGCCTGACCCGCTGAGTCACTCCACCATGTGTCGACCAGCTCCAATGTCTACTTTCTCCCCTTATTTCTGACACCAAATGCAAATGGATCACAGTTGCCCTGGATACCAGACTGGGGAGGTATCAATAAAGGTAGCTTTATAATAGCAGAGTGAATTGGACAAAATATTTAAGCTAAGTAATTGCATAACTTAAAGCTGACAAGTGCAAACTTCAGTCCATTAAAGCAATAACAAGGAACCTGGTTATTCCATTAATTGCACCAGATTACGACATTAATTACAGAATTACTCCAGCCTATTGATTCGATCTTCAGTTTGAACCAGCATCTGCAGTTCCTTCCTACACATATTCCATTCAGTATATTGAACTCAGCACTGAGGCTACAGGAGCCCAAGAAGATTTCATAATCTTAACCATTCGACTAGTGGTGAGCAAACAATATCATGATGAGATACATAGTTGGCAGATGTTGGATACAAATGAGAAGATGGTATAATCAAATTAGCTTGTGTTCTAGACAAACCATACTTTTTCTCCTGCTTCCCACCACAATCAGTCTGAAGGTTGGTCCTGATCTGAAAGGTTGCCTAGCCATCTTCTCCAGAGATGCTGCCTGACCCGCTGGTACAGGAGCATTAGCTGCAAAACCAGCAGGATGCTCCTCAGCTTCTTCCCGCAGGCTATAAGACTGATAAACGGACTTAGCCCCCTGCCAAAGTATCGCGCACCAACCATCAACCTGGACACACTGCAGCAGAGCCACTGTCGTGCCGCTGCCGATCGGAACGCCTGTTGATGTTTAGTAGAGAGTAGAGTGTTTAATTTAATTTGTTCATGATATATGTATTTTTATTTCTATTTATTTGTTGTTATTTGTACTGCACACTGAATGGACACTGGTTGAGCAACGTTTTTTTGTTTCCTCTGGGTATGTGAGTACTCAGGAAAATGACAATAAAGATATACTGATACTGATACTGACTGACTGAGTTACTCCAGCACTTTGTGCCTATTTTTGTAAGCAAGCTTCTGGAGATAGACTTTAGACTTAAGATGTTAGTGATACGGCACAGAAAACAGGCCCTTCAGCCCACCGAGTTCGCATTGGCCAGCGATCACACAGCACACTAATCTAAACACTCTAGAGACAATTTTACAATTAACCGAAACCAATTAACCTACAAACCTGTGTTCAAGAAGGAACTGCAGATGCTGGAAAATCGAAGGTACACAAAAATGCTGGAGAAACTCAGCGGGTGGAGAAACCTACAAACCTGTTCGTCTTTGGAGTTTGAGAGGAAAATCGGGTGCCCGGAGAAAACCCACGTGCGGTCACGGGAAGAATGTACAAACTCCATACAGACAGCACCTATAGACAGGATCGAACCCGGGTCTCTGACACTACAAGGCAGCAATTCTATCGCAGCGCCTCTGTGCTCTGTCTGTACTGTACACTGACAATGACAATTAAAATTGAATCTGAATCTGAATCTGAATCTGCCTGAGTTCCTTGCTCCTATATACAATGCGTTGCACATATTTCTGGTTACTGAGATGAAGGAAAACATTCAAACTGTAGCATGTTGCAAGGAAGGGTATCTATACCACATCACCAACTTAACTTCCTTATCAACTCCACCTTTATACCACTGACCTTGTGGGAGAGATTTAAACTCATCTCACCTCAGATAAAGTAATTATGCAGAGGCAACAAATATGGAAGGGTAAATCCAGAAATGTGATGATAGATAATGCTGTAAATGTGGGGCTAGATCACTGGGTTCAGAACTTCAACTGGCACATTTTGTGGTATCAGACTGTGCTTGAAGTATTGTCTTTGATAGACTGCATTGAGAGAATGGTTGTCATTTTCATTGGCCTTTTCCGTATATCTTCTATCACCATTGATTTCCATTGCCTTCCTAGTCTAAGGCTGCACCAGAATGTTTGTTGTCTTAGTACTTATTTTGCTCACAGCCAGACCTCCAGTTCAATTTCCTTTCCATTGCAAACTCATTAGTTACTCATAGCCTTTCCAATGTCAACCATCAGCAACTGAACTTCTCACGCCTGTCTTTGTGATTCAATGGTAGTTTATTCGCATATGTATTGAGGTACAGTGAAATGCTTTGTTGTTGCATACAACCTGGTGAAATCATACAGCAGACCTCATCTAGGCAGTACACAAGAGTTGCCACGTTTCTGGCGTCGACCAATCCGGCCTACCGTCGCACGTGGCAGCAGGCGGCCCCCCCCACCGGGTCTCCCTTCCCTCTCGGTGACCCCCACCCGCCCCCCTCCACTGGCCAGCTCTCGGCAGCGCGGGTCCCCTTGCTCTCGAAGATAGACACAAAAAAAGCTGGAGAAACTCAGTGGGACAGGCAGCATCTCTGGAGAGAAGGAATCGGTGATGTTTCGGTTTGAGACTCTTATTCAGACTGGTTAAGGATAAGGGAAACAAGAGAATATGGACAATGATGTAGAGAGATTAAAAAACAATGAATGCAAGGCATGCAAAAAAATCTAACTATGATATAGGAAACAGGCCATGGTTAGCTGTTTGTTGAGTGAAACCGAGAAGCTGGTGTGGCTTGGGTGGGGGTGGGGTGGAGAGAGAGAGGGAAACATAGAAACATAGAAACATAGAAAATAGGTGCAGGAGTAGGCCATTCGGCCCTTCGAGCCTGCACCGCCATTCAATATGATCATGGCTGATCATCCAACTCAGTATCCCGTACCTGCCTTCTCTCCATACCCCCTGATCCCCTTAGCCACAAGGCCCACATCTAACTCCCTCTTAAATATAGCCAATGAATTGGCCTCAACTACCCTCTGTGGCAGAGAGTTCCAGAGATTCACCACTCTCTGTGTGAAAAAAGTTCTTCTCATCTCGGTTTTTAAAGGATTTCCCCCTTATCCTTAAGCTGTGACCCCTTGTCCTGGACTTCCTTCCCCAACATCGGGAACAATCTTCCTGCATCTAGCCTGTCCAACCCCTTAAGAATTTTGTAAGTTTCTATAAGATCCCCTCTCAATCTCCTAAATTCTAGAGAGTATAAACCAAGTCTATCCAGTCTTTCTTCATAAGACAGTCCTGACATCCCAGGAATCAGTCTGGTGAACCGTCTCTGCACTCCCTCTATGGCAATAATGTCCTTCCTCAGATTTGGAGACCAAAACTGTACGCAATACTCCAGGTGTGGTCTCACCAAGACTGTATACAGCTGCAGTAGAACCTCCCTGCTCCTATACTCAAATCCTTTTGCAATGAAAGCTAACATACCATTCGCTTTCTTTACTGCCTGCTGCACCTGCATGCCTACCTTTAATGACTGGTGTACCATGACACCCAGGTCTCGCTGCATCTCCCCCTTTGTGATTCAATGATACTTTATTCGCACATGTACCGAGGTACAGTGAAATGCTTTGTTGTTGCATACAACCTGGTGAAATCATACAGCAGACCTCATCTAGGCAGTACACAAGAGTTGCCACGTTTCTGGCGTCGACCAATCTGGCCTGCCGTCGCACATGGCAGCAGGCGGCCCCCCCCACCGGGTCTCCCTTCCCTCTCGATGACCCCCCCCCCCCCTCCACTGGCCAGCTCTCGGCAGCGCGAGTCCCCTTGCTCTCGAAGGTAGACACAAAAAAAGCTGGAGAAACTCAGTGGGCCAGGCAGCATCTCTGGAGAGAAGGAATCGGTGATGTTTCGGTTTGAGACTCTTATTCAGACTGCTTAAGGATAAGGGAAACAAGGGAATATGGACAATGATGTAGAGAGGTAAAAAACAATGAATGCAAGGCATGCAAAAAAATCTAACTATGACAAAGGAAACAGGCCATGGTTAGCTGTTTGTTGAGTGAAACCGAGAAGCTGGTGTGGCTTGGGTGGGGGTGGGGTGGAGAGAGAGAGGGAATGCCAGGGTTACTTGAAATGAGAGAAATCAATATTCATAGCTCTCGATGGTCTTCCCATTCTCAATGCTCCACCTCACCTTAGATTAGGTAATGCAAGTGCCTTCCTTGCCAACTGCTCTTTACCTAGTAAACTGCTGGCAATAAGCTATTCACACCACGATGGCACATTTGGCAGTGTTGCTGCCCCACAATGCCAGAGACCCAGGTTCGATCCTGACCTCGGATTTGTATGCAATTGCCAACAAGATGAAAGAGGAGAAAGGAGCAACCACGTTGATGGGATGTTAAGGATTTGCGATCATTTAGATCTGCCCTGAGTTACAGTGTGCAAATACGGATATAAACTATTCCGAGAGAAAATATGACCTCATGAGAGAGAGTGGGAAAGTGACCTTAGCCTGGAATTATCTGAGGCGTTTTAATGGGCTATAAATTGAATTTCAAACATCATGCAAAGGCAGTGCTACTAGAGGCTGGGATTTACACTTTGCAGAGGAGGCAGTGCCACAAGCAAAGGGCAAAACGCTGGAAATGTGTTGGAGCCCCTTTGGCAACTGTAAAGGAAAAAGTCAGTAGCTCTACAATCCTGGCCTGTTCTAAGCCATTTGGTGAATATTGTTAAATGTAGCACTGGTTTTGCTTCAGTGCAAAATGGCAGATGGCACTCACTCATTACCTATCAAGAAAAACCCTTTTCTTTGTGGAAAAACTCAGCAGGCCTGGCTTAAAGTGGAGTGAACTCGCACATAACCTCCCCACACTGTCTCCAGAGGTTTCCGCAAAGTCTCCAGAGGTTTCCGTTCAGATTTCCTAAGTGGGACAGGGGCATTACTCTGCCAATGTGTGAATTATCACCCCCCCCCTTGTATCCACCCGTCACTTGCCAGACTTGTCCTACCCCAACCTCTTCTCCAGCATTCTCCGCCTATTCCATCAGTCTGTAGGAGGATTCTGATCTGAGACGTCCCCTATCCATTCCCTCCACAGATGCTGCCTGACCCACTGAGTTTATTTTAGTTTGGTTATGTTTAGTTTGGAGATACAACGCAGAAACCGGCCCTTCGGCTCACAAAGTCCGCGCTGACCAGCGGTTCCCACACACTAACACTATCCTACGCATGCTAGGGACAATTTACAATTTTACCGAAGCCAATTAACCTACAAACCTGTACGTCTTTAGAGTGTGGGAGGAAACCAAAGATCGAGGAGAAATCCCACCCAGGTCACAGGGAGAACATCCAAACTCCGTTCAGACAGCACCCGTAGTCAGGATTGAACCCAGGTCTCCTGTTGTAAGGCAGTAGCTTTACTGATGCGCCACAGTGCTGCGACAGTTCTTCCAGCACTTTGTGTTTAGCTCAAGATTCCAGCATCTGCAGTTACGTGATCCCTTTCCTAAATCACTGTGGCTGCCTTTAGAGTTCAGGAGCTGTTAGATTGCAGTCCGAATGCCACTCAGATCCTTTGGGGAAGGTGCCTGGAGTGAAGCTTACAACAGATTACGTGTACGTATGGTGTTTCTTTGGACAAGCAAAACTCTTGAGTAGCAAGAGTGCCAAAGGGTACGGGGAGAAGACAGGAAAATGGGGTTGTGAAGGAAAGATAGGTCATCCAGGATTGAAAGGCGGAGTAGATTCGATGGGCCGAATTGTTTAATTCTGATCTATGGTTTATGAACTTATGAAAAAAACATCCCAAGTTGCTTCAAAAGAGGGCCATCAAACTAAATCTGTAAATGACTGACTAAAGGAAATATTAGGACACTAAGAAAGATTTGTGGGAATGTCATTAAAAAGAAATCAGCAAAAAATTCCAGAATAATGTTGAAAATGTTATCAGGAATGTTCGTTCATGTTAAGATTAGTAAAAGAGAGTATATGTGGATATATATTACTATATGGATATCTCTTACTATATCTACATATATCTTCTCCGTAGATTGTTCCCGATGTTGGGGAAGTCCAGGACAAGGGGTCACAACTTAAGGATAAGGGGGAAATCCTTTAAAACCGAGATGAGAACTTTTTTCACACAGAGAGTGGTGAATCTCTGGAACTCTCTGCCACAGAGGGTAGTTGAGGCCAGTTCATTGGCTATATTTAAGAGGGAGTTAGATGTGGCCCTTGTGGCCAAGGGGATCAGAGGGTATGGAGAGAAGGCAGGTACGGGATACTGAGTTGGATGATCAGCCATGATCATATTGAATGGCGGTGCAGGCTCGAAGGGCCGAATGGCCTACTCCTGCACCTAATTTCTACATGTTTCTATGTTTTCTATGTCACCTTGTGGTGGTGAAGAAACTTGTGTGGTCCTGAGATCCTGAGATCCTGAGAGCGATGCCGTCTGGAGCTATCGATGCTCCTGCTAGGGCCACCCATGGCGGTAAGGTCGAGGGGGAGGTTTCGGGCAAAGAGTAATCCAACCAAGACCTCAACGGTGGAACAGGTGGAGGACGATGGCTGACTTTAGTGGAGCGTCACAACGGCTGGGAAGGCGGATGAAGGCTGCAGCAGAAAAGGGTCTCCGGTCGTCTTGGACTCCATGCCACTGGATCCTGACCCAGATCTGTCAAGGACCGTGTGGTGGCTGTCTGTGCACCAGTCTCCCCACGTTAAACAAAGTCACGCACAGGCATCCTCCAGTCATACTCGTTTCGAGTGACCGCCGATAATGATCATATAAAGATATAAAAATATATATATATATACACACACTCCTACCGTAGATAGACAGATAGACAGATAGACAGATAGACAGACAGACAGACAGAGAGACAGATAGACAGAGAGACAGATAGATAAATAGATTGTGAGTCTGGAAGAATTTAGAGAGAAAGCAAAGGTGAAGTTATGAAGGCAATTAAAACAGGATGCAAATTTACAGTATGGTTCCAGTTAGGTAATTGAATACAGGGTAAATTTCCTTAGGCATCTCCTATACTCTCAATACAATTTTAGCCAACTATTTAACTTCCATTGAAGTTAATCCAGAGGAGTCCTTAAAAAAAAAAAAAAAAAATTATTGTATCTCAGCAGTAAGGGTTGACTAGTTTATCAACAAGTTCTTGCTATGTTTAACATTCTTTTAAAGTTTAGAAGTGTAGAAATGTTTAGGCCATTAGAGAGTCAGGAATCTCATTCTCCCAGATAGAACAATGGAATTCTTACCTGCAGCAGCACAACAGAATATGTAAACATAATACACCGTAAACAATATAATAACGAGAGGGAGAGAATTAATTTTAAAAATGATTAACATTATAGACACTAGACAATAGACAATAGGTGCAGGAGTAGGCCATTTGGCCCTTCGAGCCAGCACCGCCATTCAATGTGATCATGGCTGATAATCCCCAATCAGTACCCAGTTCCTGACCTCCCCATATCCCCTGACTCCGTTATTTTTAAGAGCCCTATCTAGCTCTCTCTTGAAAGCATCCAAAGAACCGGCCTCCACCGTCCTTTGAGGCAGAGAATTCCACAGACTCACAACTGTCTGTGAGAAAAAGTGTTTCCTCGTCTCCGTTCTAAATGGCTTACTCCTTATTCTTAAACTGTGGCCCCTGGTTCTGGACTCCCCCAACTAGTCTGTCCAAACCCTTAACAATCTTATATGTTTCAATAAGATTCCCTCTCATTCTTCTAAACTCCAGAGTGTACACGCCCAGCCGCTCCATTCTCTCAGTATATGACAGTCCCGCCATCCCGGGAATTAACCTTGTAAACCTACGCTGCACTCCCTCAATAGCAAGAATTATAGCATTCACCCAGCATGTCTGTGCCCATTGAAAGCCACACCTCGCCGAATCCTAGCCACTTGGTCAGTACCCCTGCAGGTCACAGCTTTTCATGTCACACGTCCAAGTGTGTTTTAATCGTACATAAGCATGTGCCACTGTATAAGTATGTTAATCATGTGTCTATACACTTTATACACTGTAAATGGCTCATGTATTGTTTTTCTGCCGACTGGATAGCATGTGACAAGAAACTAAACAAAACTAAATGCAAGGAAGATTTCTGCCTGCCAAAAACAGTATTATGGAGTTAAATGTCCAGGCATGTCTGCTGTAAGATTATTTTAAACTAAATAAAATTTTGTTTGTTCACATTTCAGATGAGGAAGGTGCATGGATTATATTTCCAGAGACATTCTTCCTCTCACCCATTTAAACTTTCACAGAGGCATGAAAGGAGGTATCAGAAAACACAGCAAAAATGTACTCCATTGATGTCAAAGTTCCAACAGGAGCATACTTAAGTATCTCGAAGTTTCTCTTTCTCAGCACTTGAAAATAAACCAAGTTATGAATAACTGTACACCAGCAACTTGATAGCACTTCAGTTACAAATTTCAAACATGTACGAGCTTACTAAGATTGCATTTGCTCTGTAATTGCAGGTTTTTTTAGCTAACTGGGAAGTGTTCACATTATTTTAAACTCCACGTTATATTGGCAGATTCTTTAGAGATTCCCTGTACTCCACATGAATTCAATGATAGGCAATTCTTTGTAAAGCATGAACTAAAACTTTAATAGAGAACAGAAAGCCAAGGTCAGAGCTTTGTCAAACATATGGTATAAGTAAGATATATCATCAGCAACTACAGGATTTGATTTAGTTTCTATTCTTGACTTTCACCATGATTTACTCAAAGTTATCACTCACAAGTTAGAGGTCGGTCCATATGCGGAATATTAACTACGCCCCTGGGTTCCCATAATATCTCTTTCATTTCCAACCCGACATAAAATGCATGTTGAGCAACAGAAAAATAAAAGCATTTTCGCTAATGCTTCTTATTCAAATGAGTTCATCCATGAATAACTAATGTGTTCATCAGCTGTTGCTTTTCAATTAAAGTGATGCTTGTAGCGCGGATGGTGTGAAGCAGTGGTAATTACTGGAAGTGGTACTTTGCTGCTAGCTCCGACAGATCCTGGTGAGAGCACAACCCCTTACAGAGAGTAATTCAGTCTTCCCTCATTTGCTTCCCACAGCACAAGGTGCTGAAAGTTTTCAAACGCATACATAATTTCTGGGCTGCAGCAAGAGGCATCGGTTTGGCGTGCTGTCACCGTTTGATAAGAGACGGGGTTTCTGCCAATTGAATGCGGTTCACCTTGTGGTATTTTTTGTATCATTCAACTAATCTTCTCAGATCACTGGCCCAGTGTTTTCATGCTTGGATGGACGACAAAGGCAGCAATGATGGCGTGCTCGACAATACACTGCCCTGTTCACTTTCCCAGTCCCCCTCACTCAGATCGGCTGTGAACACCAAGATCAACAGAATAAAGTCAGGGTCATTCTCCCCCTGCCCCCACCCCCCTGTCTCATCCCCACTGCACTATAATAGTCCTCAACATACATTTCTCTCCATGGCTTCCCTTGCTCAAAGAAGGCCAGCAGAGGTCAAGGCTCATGTCCACCAAAGACATGTTACCCTTAGGCAAATTTTCCACAAACCTCTTACGGATAAATGCAAATGGATTCATCAATCTTGGTAGATGCGTCTGCATTAAGCATTACTTTTGTCCGTGGAATGTTTAGCGTTCTGCCTAATGTTGTTCTGAAACAAGTGAGCATTAAACAAACATCGCAGGCCCCAGGGACAAAGAACTGAGCCCTCTCTGTAAATCAGCATCATTTCTAAGTGATTGCAGATAAGAAAAAATCGCCAAGGTTTCTACCAAACATACCTGAAAAATCTAGCTCTAGCTAGTTCAGCAGTAAGTTTTAATAGCTCTAGGTTCTTGAACGTGTACATTGAATTAAATACAATTCAATACAATTGCAGGGCAGCATGTTGGCGTAGTGGTAGAGTTACGGCCTTACAGTGCCAGAGACCTGTGGCTGATCCTGACTATGGTCTGTACAGAGTATACACATTCTCCCTGTGACCGCAACGTGGGTTTTCTCCGACATCTTTGGTTTTCTTCCGCTTTTTATGTCTATCTTCGGCTTAAACCAGCATCTGCAGTTCCTTCCTACACATGATGAAAGCTATGTACTTTTGCAAACTCTTCCACGTTATGTCATTTTCTCAAGTTGGTTTTTTAAAATCATTTTTTACCATAAATGTAAACTGTCCTGAACTAGGATTTACTCCTTAGTGATCCATTACTGTTAGACCTTTGTTATCCTTTTACTGTGAAATACAGTATAATCTTGTATACTACTGTATAATTACATTTCCTAAGTGTAGGTGTAAAGCTGCCTGTTTAGTTTAGTTTAGTTTAGTTCGAGATACAGTGCGGAAACAGGCCCTTCGGCCCGCAGAGTCCGTACCAACCTCACATATTAACACTACCCTACACTCACGAGCTACAATTTTACATTTACACCAACACAACAACACCTGTGTCTTTGGAGTGTGGGGGAAAACCGAAGATCTCGTAGAAAACCCACGCATGTCACGCGGAGAACATATAACCATATAACAATTACAGCACGGAAACAGGCCATCTCGGACCAACAAGTCCGTGCCGAACAACTTTTTTTCCCCTTAGTCCCACCTGCCTGCACTCATACCATAACCCTCCATTCCCTTCTCATCCATATGCCTATCCAATTTATTTTTAAATGATACCAATGAACCTGCCTCCACCACTTCCACTGGGAGCTCATTCCACACCGCTACCACTCTCTGAGTAAAGAAGTTCCCCCTCATGTTACCCCTAAACTTCTGTCCCTTAATTCTGAAGTCATGTCCTCTTGTTTGAATCTTCCCTATTCTCAAAGGGAAAAGCTTGTCCACATCAACTCTGTCTATCCCTCTCATCATTTTAAGAAGACCTCTATCAAGTCCCCCCTTAACCATCTGCGCTCCAGAGAATAAAGACCTAACTTATTCAACCTATCTCTGTAACTTAGTTGTTGAAACCCAGGCAACATTCCAGTAAATCTCCTCTGTACTCTCTCTATTTTGTTGACAGAATTATAAACTCTGTACAGTTAGCGCCCATAGTCGGGAACTAACTTGGGTTTCCGACGCTGCAAGTATTGTAAGGCAGCAACTCAATTGCTGCCCTTTACACCAGCCTTCTTGTGTTTATCTGACATCACCCCATGCTAATCCAAGTGTTTTTGTATCATTGGCCGCGAGAGACCGCTACAGCAGCCGGCTGAGCGAGCGGATCGTGCGGATCGAGTGTAGCATGCGGTAGCTGCACGGAGCGGTGGAGGAACGGAGCCAGCGGCATCGCCCACGACTACTCCACCGATACAGTGCCGCCACAACTCTAAACGGGCCTAAAAGTGACAAAATAAGAAACTGCGGATCTCCTCGGGACAAGATCAGACATTTCAGAGATGGCATCAGAACGTGGCGACTCTTTGCGTGGGCTGTTCCTGAAGAAGGTCTATTGTACTCATGTACTGTACGGTTAGACTGTATTGTGTGCGGAACAAGCATTTCCCTGTATCTCTGTATATTTGACAATGAAGAAGTCACTGAACCATTGAAGTGAATTACGTATGCAGGCCATCAGGTCAACGGACTAGAATTGCATCTACTCCCCCCGTTCAATAATAGCTGACCTATCTTTCCTTCTCAACTCCATTCTCCTGCCTTCTCCCCATAATCCCTGACACCGTTAACTAATCAAGGATCTATCAATCTCCGTTTTAAAAATACCCCCAAAAATTGGTCTCCACAGCTGTGTGTGGCAATGAATTCCACAGATTCACTGCCCTCTGGCTAAAGAAATTCCTCCTCATCTTCTTTCTAAAGGTACGTCCTCTTATTCTGAGGCCGTACCCTCTGGCCTTAGACTCTCCCACAAGTGGAAACATCTTCTCCACACCCGGTCTATCCAGGCCTTTCACTATTCGGTAAGTATCAATGAGGTCCCGCCCCTCATCCTTCTGAACTACCCATGGAATAGTCTATAGAAGAAGCCAGATGAGTTTAGTTTAGTTTCAGTTTACAGGCCCTTCGGCCTATTGAGTCTGCGCCGACTATCAATTTCTGCTTACCAGCGATATCATACACATACTAGGGACAATTTACAATTTTATCAAGCCAATTAATCTACTAACCCGTACGTCTTTGGAGTGTGGGAAGAAATCGGAGCTGCCGGGAACAAAACATGTGGTCACGGGGAGAACGTACAAACTCCGTATAGACAACACCCATGGTCAGGATGGAACCTGGGTCTCTGGGGCTGTAACGCAACAATTCTACTGCTACGTCACCGTGTTGCCCTAAGAGATACACAGTGAAATGTCTAATGCAACGATATCCTTGCCATACAGCACACGTGTAATGTGATGGAGTCTAGACCCGTCATTGTCTTGGGCATTGCACTGAGCTCCATGCCTGTCCACGTACAGTCACACTGCAACCATTAAGGATCCAGCCACCAGGCAGCATCGGATGCTGCATCTTTCGGCTTTCACCCACAGCCCATGGACAAGGCACTGAATGTCCAGGAAAGGCCAGACATGAAGATATGACTTGGTATCTGCTAGCTGCAGACTGCTACCTTTGCATCTCTGGCTTTCAGTTCAGTAAAAGGTTCGAACGTGTCGCGGCATAGCAGTAAACTGTCCTCGAACAAGTTGCAAGGATTAAGGGCCTGTCCCACTTACGCGACCTTGGCTCGCAAATTACGCGACCTCGTGGTCGCTTGAGGTGTACGGGCACTGTATGGCCGCGCGCGTCCGGTCCCACTTAGAAGCACGGAGGGGTATGGAGTTTGCGGGGCTGGTCCCCACATCATGCGGGGCACCGAAATTCCTGCAGTGACCGAAATCTTTGTGCGCCAATGGCCTGTCGGCCCGCGTACGCACGCAGGCGCATTGTGGTTGCACGCAGCGTCTTGACGTCGTACGCAGCGTCTTGACAGTGTACGCCTAGCGGGTGGTGTTGCGTGATGACATCACCGCTCAACGCCGTGCGACGCCCAAATTCAGTCGGTCCGCCTCCTGCCCAGCTGAGTTGTAAGCATGAGGGCTGCTGCTAACAGAAGTCTCTGTTGCTTTTGCAGCAATGCAGTCTGCATTTCTTCCATGATGATCATGGACTATTATGTAAAATAATATGTGTGTTATGATTGTGTTTATAATTTGTTTGGTTGTTTTGTTGTTCCGCGAGCATTGCCACTTTCATTTCACTGCACATCTCGTATGTGTATGTGACAAATAAACTTGACTTGACTTGACTTGACTTGACTTGACTAGCAGCCAGCAACCCCCCTTTATTTGCGTAAATTACGTCACGGGCGAAATTAGCGCGACCTCCGCTTCCAGTTAGTCGCGCCAAATGCACGCAATTGCATGCAAGTGGGACAGGCCCTTCACTGAATCACTGTGCTGGTGCAGCAATGGCAGGTTTGCAAAGCATATATCTCCCTCCATCTGCAAGCCTTTTGTATCTGACTTTTGCTACTGCACTGATAGTTTTACTGTTCCTTGACACCGACTGAGCTTGCTACTCTTCTCCACGACTGTACAGTCTAAACCCAGGTCTTCTCGGCCTAGTACTGTTCAAGACTCGTCCACTGAAAGTCAGCACCTAACTGCAAGCCATGCTCCAGTCACTGTGGTGCTTTGTATAGGAGCATGATGATTGTTAATGTGCTCTGAAGGTAGGTAATGGGGTATGCATAAAGGTGATTCATTGGTTTAGTTTAGTTTAGGTTAGAGATACAGCACAGAAACAGGCCCTTCGGCCCATCGTGTCCACACCGACCAGTGATCCCTGCACAATTATACTATCCAACACACGCAAAGGAAATTTTAAATTTTCACCAAGCCAAATAATCTGTACGTCTTTGTAATGTGGGAGTAAGTTGACGATATCGGAACAAACCCACGCAGGTCACGGGAAGAACGTACAAACTCCGTATAGACTGCACCTGTAGTCAGGCTTGAACCTGGTTCTCCGGCTCTGTAAAGCAGCAACTCTACCACTGCGCCACCGTGCCGCCCCATCAATTGTCAATTGGCTGACAATTGCTATGAGAAATGGGAAGAGAAACATAGAACCATTTTGCCCTGAAAACCAAAACATCTGCTCATGTTACCTCTCCATTTTGTCAATTCCAGCTTTCTCTTTAGTGAAAGATGCAATTACAGAAAATAAATTACTTTTGATTAGACCGGCTTTCATTATACAATTACATACATTCTGTGGCTACAATAAATGGACTTGACTATATCTCTGAGCATGATTTGGAAAGAATTGAAATTTATGGCACAATTTACCATCAACTATGTAATTCAGAGATATTAACACAATCCTGATGATTGATTGACTAAATGCTCTCAGTATCAAGTCATTCCAGGGAATGGTAATTTCAGATTAAGGTGCACCACAGATAAGGTTCTTCCAGGTTAAAATACTCCCAGGATAAAAAACATTTGGTTTAAAATACAATCGGTATAAGGTGTACCGAGAGAACAGCTCAGCCAGGCTAGTTTTTAGCCAGGCTAAATTTTAATTAGAAACAAAGAACTGCAGATGCTGGTTTATACCAAATATAGGCACAAAGTGCTGGAGTAACTCAATGACTCAGGCAGCATCTCTGGAGGAAAAGGATGAATGATGTTACAGGTCAGGGCCCTTCTTCAGACTGAAGAAGGATCCCACCCGAAACGTCGCCCATCCTTTATCTCCAATGGTGTAGGAAGGAACTGCAGATGTTGGTTTAAACTGAAGTTAGACACAAAAAGCTGGAGCTACTCAGCGGGACAGACAGCAATCTCTGGAGAGGAAGAGTCTGAAGAAGGATCTTGAAGCAAAACGCCTCCCATTCCTTCTCTCCAGAGATGCTGCCTGTGCACTGATTTACTCCAGCATTTTGTGTCTACCTTTTTCTCCAAAGGTGCTGCTTGACTCGCTGAGTTACTCCAGCAATTTGTGTTTATCGTAAGTTTTAACAAGACTCTATTTTATCCACAGGCTAGGGTTCAATCAAGCAAGGAATAGATTTCTTCCAGGGTAGTTTCCTCCATGACAATGGTACTGGGTATTGAGGGAGTACAGAGAAGGTTCACCAGACTGATTCCTGGGATGGCAGGACTTTCATAGAAACATGGAAACATAGAAAATAGGTGCAGGAGTAGGCCATTCGGCCCTTCGAGCCTGCACTGCCATTCGATATGATCATGGCTGATCATCCAACTCAGTATCCCATCCCTGCCTTCTCTCCATACCCCCTGATCCTTTAGCCACAAGGGCCACATCTAACTCCCTCTTAAATATAGCCAATGAACTGGCCTCAACTACCGTCTGTGGCAGAGAGTTCCACAGATTCACCACTCTCTGTGTAAAAAATGATTTTCTCATCTCGGTCCTAAAAGACTTCCCTCTTATCCTTAAACTGTGACCCCCTAGTTTGGACTTCCCCAACATCGGGAACAATCTTCCTGCATCTAGCCTGTCCCACCCCTTAAGAATTTTGTAAGTTTCTATAAGATCCCCCCTCAATCTTCTGAATTCTAGCGTGTACAAGCCGAGTCTATCCAGTCTTTCTTCATATGAAAGTCCTGCCATCCCAGGAATCAGTCTGGTGAACCTTCTCTGTACTCCCTCTATGGCAAGAATGTCTTTCCTCAGATTTGGAGACCAAAACTGTTCGCAATACTCCAGGTGTGGTCTCACCAAGACCCTGTGCAACTGCAGTAGAACCTCCCTGCTCTTATACTCAAATCCTTTTGCTATGAATGCTAACATACCATTTGCTTTCTTCACTGCCTGCTGCACCTGCATGCCTACTTTTAATGACTGGTGTACCATGACACCCATGTCTCGCTGCATCTCCCCCTTTCCTAATCGGCCACCATTCAGATAACAGTCTACATTCCTGTTCTTACCACCAAAATGGATAACCTTACATTTATCCACATTATACTGCATCTGCCATACATTTGCCCACTCACCCAAACTATCCAAGTCACCTTGCAGCCTCCTATCATCCTCCTCACAGCTAACACTGCCCCCCAGCTTCGTGTCACCCTCAAACTTGGAGATGTTGCATTCAATTCCCTCATCCAGATCATTAATATATATTGTAAATAGCTGGGGTCCCAGCACTGAGCCTTGCGGTACCCCACTAGTCACTGCTTGCCATTCTGAAAATGACCCATTTACTCCTACTCTTTGCTTCCTGTCTGCCAGCCAATTCTCTATTCACATCAATACTGAACCCCCAATACCGTGTGCTTTAAGTTTGTATACTAATCTCTTATGTGGGACCTTGTCGAAAGCCTTCTGAAAGTCCAGATACACCACATCCACTGGTTCTCCCCTATCCACTCTACTAGTTACATCCTCGAAAAATTCTATAAGATTCGTCAGACATGATTTACCTTTCATAAATTCATGCTGACTTTGTCCAATGAATTCACCACTTTCCAAATGTGCTGCTATCCCATCTTTAATAACTGACTCCAGAATTTTCCCCACCACCGATGTTAAACTAACTGGTCTGTAATTCCCCGTTTTCTCTCTCCCTCCCTTTTTAAAAAGTGGTGTTACATTAGCTACCCTCCAGTCCTCAGGAACTACTCCAGAATCTAAAGAGATTTTGAAAAATTATCACTAATGCATCCACTATTTCTGTGGCTACTTCCTTAAGTACTCTGGGATGCAGCCTATCTGGCCCTGGGGATTTATCGGCCTTTAATCCATTCAATTTACCTAACACTACTTCCCGGCTAACCTGGATTTCACTCAGTTCCTCCATCTCATTTAACCCCCGGTCCCCTGCTATTTCTGGCAGATTATTTATGTCTTCCTTAGTGAAGACAGAACCAAAGTAGTTATTCAATTGGTCTGCCATGTCCTTGTTCCCCATGATCAATTCGCCTGTTTCTGACTGCAAGGGACCTACATTTGCTTTAACTAATCTTTTTCTCTTTCACATATCTATAAAAGCTTTTGCAGTCAGTTTTTATGTTCCCTGCCAGTTTTCTTTCATAATCTATTTTCCCTTTCCTAATTAAGCCTTTTGTCCTCCTCTGCTGGTCTCTGAATTTCTCCCAGTCCTCTGGTAGGCTGCTTATTCTGGCTAATTTGTACGCTTCATCTTTTGTTTTGATACTATCCCTGATTTCCCTTGTTATCCATGGATGCACTACCTTTCCTGATTTATTCTTTTGCCAAACTGGGATGAACAATTGTTGTAGTTCATCCATGCAGTTTTTTAATGCCTTCCTGTGCATATCCACCGTCAACCCTTTAAGAATAATTTGCCAGTCTATCTTGGCCATTTCACGTCTCATACCCTCAAAGAAACATTTCTTTTAGTTCAGGACCTTTGTCCAACCCCTTAAGAATTATGAAGGAATTTCATATGAAGAAAGACTGGATAGACTCGGCTTGTACTTGCTAGAATTTAGAAGATTGAGGAGGGATCTTATAGAAATTTACAAAATTCTTAAGGGGTTGGACAGGCTAGATGCAGGAAGATTGTTCCCGATGTTGGGGAAGTCCAGGACAAGGGGGTCACAGTTTAAGGATAAAGGGGAAATCTTTTAGGAGCAAGAAGAGAAAAAAAAAATTCACACAGAAAGTGGTGAATCTCTGGAACTCTCTGCCACAGAAGGTAGTTGAGGCCAGTTCATTGGCTGTATTTAAGAGGGAGTTAGATGTGGCCTTTGTGGCTAAAGGGACCAGGGGGTATGGAGAGAAGGCAGGTACAGGATACTGAGTTGGATGATCAGCCATGATCATATTGAATGGCGGTGCAGGCTCGAAGGGCCGAATGGCCTACTCCTGCACCTATTTTCTATGTTTCCATGTTTCTATGTATGATCCTCCTAGGCTATAAGGTCCTCACAGGATACAACCATCCTACACCAACCATGACCTTCTCTTTATTTCCATGCTAGTGTTCCCCCATTGCAGTTTTTACATCTCCCAGGATACAATGATCACGTTAAGAATTACTCCCAGGATACATATGTGACAAATTAGTCACTGTAGATGGTGCTGACATGATAAATTACTCCCAGCGCATGGGGTTTTTTTTAGAAAGTTTTTTTTTGCTGATTATTACATTCAAAAATTCCTCCTATTCTTCTGAAAATGATGATGGATACTGGGATATTAATGCTCCTCCGGTTTAGTTAACTTTAAAGCTAAATAGCAACAAACTTTTCCAGAGCTCCAAATATGTGACTTCTATTAATTTCAGCCATTTTGTATTAGCCATTGGAGCTCATTGCTCTTTAGTCATTTGATTAACACGGGTGTCAGGGGGCATGGGGAGAAGGCAGGAGAATGGGGTTGAGAGGGAAAGATAGATCAGCCATGATTGAATGATGGAGTAGACTTGATGGGCTGAATGGCCTAATTCTGCTCCTAGAACAATTGAACTTATGAACTCACATTTTGTCTGCTTCCACCGGCACTGGGACTCGAGAACAGAAACAAAGTGCTGGAGTAACTCAATGGGACAGGCAGATTCTCTGGGGAAAAAGGATGGGTGACGTTTCAAGAAGGGTCCTGACCTGAAATGTCACCCATCTTTTTTCTCTAGAGATGCTGCCTGACCCACTAGTAGCTCCAGCACTTTGTGCTTATCTTTAGTAGAAAACAGCATCTGCAGTTCCTTAATTCTATTAATGAAAACAAGAGGTTTGGTTTGCAAGACCTCTTGAAACCAAAACAATTGCTATCACTGATTATGTCCTTCACTTAATGATTGGCCTGTAGTCACGGAGTGGATGCTGATGATTATAGTTCTTCAGATCTGAAGATCCAAAACCACTTACTGCCCAAAATGCACAATGTATGTCAAGGAGCGTTTGTGGAGAGTGAAACAGAGTTAACATTTCAGATCAATGTCCTTTAATCAGAATGGGAGGCCAATTAACCTACTAACCCGTATGTGCAAGGCCAGCAACTTAACAAAGGATTCAAGAGGGAATCTGCAGAATGCTGGAAGATCGTAGGTGACACAAAATTGCTGGAGAAACTCAGAGGGAGTTAGATGTGGCCCTTGAGCTAAGGGATCATAGGGGTATGGTTTCGGGCCGAAACCCTTCTTCAGACTGAAGATGATCTGTCTGATCAGTATTGAAGAAGGGTTGCGGCCCGAAAACGAATCGCCTACTATTTCCTTCTAATTTCTAGATTCTGCAGCAACTTAACAAAGCAATTCCTGTAATTCTACCCCGGTCACTCCCTTTGGTCTCCCCTCTGAAATCAAACTATTGCTATCATTGAAGTGTACTTCACACATGATTCCAGTAGTCACGGAGTGGATGCTGATGATTATAGTTCTTCAGATCTGAAGATCCAAAACCACTTACTGCCCAAATCCACACAATCAACTAGGAGCGCAACTGGAGAGTGAAACAGAAAAGCATTTCACTGTACTTGCGACATCAAACTGGGAGGCCAAAACCTACTAACCTGGAAGGGCAAGGTATGCAACTTAACACAGCCTTCAGATTCCTCTGAAGATAGACACCAAAAGCTGGGGTAACTCAATGGGACAGGCAGCATCTCTGTAGAGAAGGAATGAGTGAGGTTTTGGGGTCAAGACCCTTCTTTGGACTTGGCGTTTCAGGTTGAGACCCTTCCTCGGATTCCTCTCCTGTCTCTCACACCACTACTCCCCATGCTGTGGCAGTTCATACAAGCAACAAGGAAAGGTCTCAACCCAAACAAAATCACCTATCCATGTTCTCCAGAGAGGCTGCCTGCCCTGCTGAGTTCCTCTAGCATTTTGTCTTCCAAATAATAAATGGGTGATGGGGGTCAAGGAAAGAGCGTTCACGTCTCGGCCCCTGTTTCCACCAATCTCTCTACCACCACACACAAGAAGCACAAAGAGCACAAGACAGACACCATTGTGTGCAGATGCCGAGACGTGCATTCAGCTCTGGCTGAACAACTTCTAATCTTGTATGTGGACCCGACAAGAAGAATAGGTTGATGTTCACACCTTGGACTAGAGTGGAAAGATTGCCTTTCTGTTGCAGAGACACTGTCCTTCGTTGTGCATTTCGTTGTCTCTGTACTGTACACTGACAATGACAATTAAAATTGAATCTGAAATTGAATCTGAATCTGAATCTGTCCATGAATTCCTGGACTCTTCAAAGCCATCCCAATGTGATCAGATTGTTATTCCTCAACAGTCAAGGCAATCCAATACGGTCGGAGTTGTTTCACTATTCTGAAGATTCCCAAAGCCTTGGGATACTAGAGGAACTGTATTATCATCTCCATCTAACTGAGCTTGTCCCATCTGATCACACTCACATATCACCAGATATTAGCAAATAAACCAAATGTAAGGGGAATATCAGCAGAGGAAAGATAACCAATGCTAAATTCAAGAGAATATCTAACACAGCCCTTGAATTTGTAACATGCTGTCTGGCTGAGATCAGCAAACACATTACAGATCGTAGATCATACCTGGTAACTATCTTATCTCAATGCGCTTAATAGCTGAGCCCCCGTGAGGATTTGATTTACTGGGTTTTTAATGAAGTGCAGAGATTACAGTTCCCATGACAAATTTTTAACATGTTGTGAGGGAATAAAGATGGGGAAAAAAAATCTGAAAGCTCGGTTCCAACTGTGTGTACTTCTGCAGACAGACGATCGGCTGAACAGCACATTTTTACCAGCGGCATTCCGCATCCGAACGGCGATTTAAGAGCCGCTTTCTTGCATTCCGACACATTGGGCGCAAGGGTTGGGATGTGGCACTGGACTTGTGATACGTGGGAGTGAGGTGTGAAACATAGAAACATAGAAAATAGGTGCAGGAGTAGGCCATTCGGCCCCTTCGAGCCAGCACCACCATTCAATATGATCATGGCTGATCAGCCAAAATCAGTACCCCGTTCCTGCTTTCTCCCCATACCCCTTGATTCCGATAGCGATGAGAGCTAAATCATGCAGTGAATTGGCCTCCACTGCCTTCTGCGGCAGATAATTCCACAGATTCACAACTCTCTGGGTGAAATTTGAGGTGTGAGGTGTCAGGAGAGTGTTTTATCGTCCCATGTCCCGAAACTGAACAATGAAAATCTTACTTACAGCAGCGCAACAGATATGTAAACATAGCACTCGCTAAAACCCATAGAAACCATAAAATGTTCACCATATATAAAAATAAATATACATCAATTGGGTGGTGTGGTGTTGTAGTTTGCTGGGTTGAGTTTATGTAAGATATGGTGGCATTGGTATTCCCAGCTGTTATCAGGCAACTGAATCATCCTACCACAACCAGAGAGCAGTGCTAAACTACTTTCTGCCTTTTTGGTGACCCTCGTACTATCCTGACCAGACTTTGCTGGCTTTACCTTGCACTAAACGTTATTCCCTTATCATGTATCTATGCACTGTAAATGGCTCGATTGTAATCATGTATTGTCTTTCTGCTGACTGGATAGCATGCAACAAAAGCTTTTCACTGTACCTCGGTACACGTGACAATGAATTAAACTGAATTGGTATTTGTATTGGCTTAGTATTTTTACGCATTGCAAGGTACAAGGAAAAAACTTGTGTGCTATGCAGTCAAATCATATGAGAAATGAGGACAATCATACACAAGTACAACAGGTAGCGAAAAAAGGAAACTACCAGCGTTCACAATGTAGAGAAAAAGTGCAAGGTACCCAATGGGGTTGGCTGGAAGATTGGGGCTTACACGCTAGCCGCAGAGTAATGCAGAAGAGTAATGTGGAAGAGGGAATGCCTGGAGAGGGGTAAAGGAATGGGAAAAATTGAGTTAATTCATTTACAAAACTAATGGTAATCAGATAAAGGCACCAAATTTGGAGTATGTTCACTCACTATATTACTTAGTAAGGAATAGATTATTTTCCAGTCATGCACTTGCCTGGATGAGTGTTGCAGTCATTGTTTTGATTTTAAGCGTCGACCTAATTTCCCTTTAACACTTCCCAGAAACTGAAGTCAGAATAAATGAACACCAACGTTCTCCATTGTTGATTCACTGGCGATTTTCTGCAGCGAGTGATGAATGTAAACTGAAGGACACAAGTTGACTCGTGTTATTTCTTGCTTGGGATCAGAGCTCATCAGAAATAGAGCATTATTTTGCCACTCGGCCATCTAGCCTTGGCGAAAGCCATTAGGTTGTAAATCACATGTCAACACTAAAGGCTTGGCTTGTCTCTTTCAGAATTTTCTGTTAGCGTGGCTGTATTTCAAAATGATCCACAGCTTGTTAAGAGGGTTTCGAGACATCCAATGAACATGACAAGGAGCTGTAGAAATGGATATTTTCCCCCCCTATTTCCCTTGAGAAACCGACATAGAGCTTTTTGATGGCTCTTTAACCCAAGGTTAGATTACATTTTGCTGTCCAACTTAATGTCAGCCATCTTCTTCGTCTCTGTCCAAACAATGCCAGATTCACTTAGCCACCTTAACCATATGTCAACCTTACTTTCCCTCCTTAAAGCAATTCCACGCTCCTTAACAATTATAAAGCCAGGACACATCTTCACATTTGATATCAGGCTGTGTCTCCTTACAAAGAAATTAATACAAGAGCATTTTGGAAAGTGCATAATAACGCTGTTGGTATACTTAAAAGGAAGAAAACAGGGTTTGTATTTTAGATCCTTCAATTCTATTGAAACCATAGAGCTGAAACATTTATTGTACATTTAATAACCACCTGTGTTTAAATCAAAGGTAGACACAAAATGCTGGAGTAACTCAGCAGGTGAGGCAGCATCTCTGGAGAGAAGGAATGGGTGAGGTTTTTGGATCGAGACCCTTCTTCAGATCACCTGCTGATTTAAAAATGGCCAATTGTACTTTTTTGTATTTTCAGGATTTAATTGAAAAAAAAATTAATTTAATGAAAATATTTAAAGATAGACAAAGTTTAGGTAAGATGGTGTGGGGAAATTCACGTAAAAGATTTATTATCATCCATATTGGGGGCGCAGTGGTGTAGCGGTAGAGTTGCTGCCTTACAGCCCCAGATCCCGGTTCGATTCTGACTACAGATGCTGTCTGTGCGGAGTTGGCATGTTCTCCCCATGACCTACAGTACATGGGCTTTCTCCGCGATCTCCGGTTTCCTCCTACACTTCAAAGACGTACAAGTTTGTAGGTTAATTGGATTGGTATAATCGTATATTGTCCTTAGTGTTTGTAAGATAATATTAATGTTCGGGAATGATTGGTCGGCACGGACTCGGTGGGCCAAAGGGCCTTTTCCTGCACTGAATCTCTGAATTAAAATAAACTAAAAATTGGTTTAACAAAGTAGTATTTACTTCAGCAAGCTTCTAAAATTGCAGGACATCTTGGACAGAGACACAAGGAACCGTCAAAACGCAAAGTGCTGGTGGGTCAGGCAGCATCTGTGAAGGAAATTAGATGGACAACATTTCAGGCTGGAACCTTCATTTGAACAGATTTTGTTTAGTTTATTCAGCATGGAAACAGGCCCCCTGACCCACCGAGTCCGCACTGACCAGCGATCACCCGTACACTAATTGTGTCCTACACAATAGGGTCAATTTACAAAAGCCAATTAACCTACAAACCTGTACGTCTTTGGAGCGTGGAAGGAAACAAGAGCACCCAGAGAAAACCCACGTGGTCACAGGGAGAACATACAAACTATGCACTGACAGCGCTGATAGCCAGGATCGAACTTGGGTCTCCATGTTCCCGTGCTGTACAATTTTCAGTTCAATGTTTGTTTAAACTATAAATATATAAATCATTTTATTTTATGTTCATAATAGAAGAAAATTACCTCCACAGCAAATGTACTATTATTTGTTTTTTAAAATGTCTGTATTAGCTAAGTGGAGGCTATCCCGACATTACCAATCTTATAAAAATGGCATTTATTCAAATTGTGGACAGTTTTCATTATTCATGATGAAAAATTAACTGGGAAAAATAAAAAAAATAAACAGCCTGGGAAATTAATGATTGCAGTAGCTAGTTTTGTATTTCCATTATGTAATAGAACATGTATGTGCAAGTTAAACCTTAATGCTGAAATATTTGTAAATGAGAGAGGCCATTAGAGCAAGAAGTCCGGCTGTTAATCCAAATAACCTCAGTGAGAACATTGCAACCTTAACAGCTAATTGGACTTCTCCCCGACACATTCACAGATATACATCAGGATGAAGTAATTGGATGAAATAGGCCTCAAAAATTATAAATCCACAAGAGGGAATTTCCAAAGCTGGAAACAATGTCATGTTAAAGGAACAATATTTCAGTCCCAATAAATGGTTATTTAAGCAGTAATGGACTGTTTATTTAATAAACCAGATGAATTTAGACTTTAGCAATAGAGCATTGAAAACAGGCCCTTCAGCCCACTGAGTCCGTGTCGGTCACCGATCCTGTACACTAGCACTCTCCTGCACACTAGGGTCAATTTACAATGTTTTTCTACCTACCGAAGCCAATTAACCTGCAAACCTGTAAGTCTTTGGAGCATGGGAGGATGCCGGAACGCCCGGAGATGACCCAGGCGATCAGACTGAAGAAGGTTTTCGAGCCGAAACGTCTCGGAGGTGCTGCCTGTCCAACTGAGTTACTCGAGCACTGTGCGTCTATCTTCGGTTTAAACCAGCATCTGCAGTTCCTTCCTACACAGGATGGGGAAGAGCAGGCACTGAGGAGGAAGGCTGGGGATTGCATGACCCAGTCTGTGGGAGAATTGAGAATGCAAGAGAGTCGTGGAGAAATGCAGAGAGAGGGAAGCGATGGGGAGAGACCAGAAGAGATGGAGTGAGAGATAGAAAATGCAAGAAGTAAAGATGTTGAAATGTTTAAGTTGGAACCCCTCCCCCAAGCAGAGGAAATGCAATAATAAGAATAATTATACATATGGTGGTCTTGTTTCTTGCCAAGGAGTTTTACTCAATCTCAAGAGGCATCCTTATTAACTCTCACATTTAGCAATGGAACTGATTGCCAGAAAGCTATTGAGGGTGACTTGAATACGTCGAGGTTCCCAAAGTGATCATTGTGGAATGATTTCACCTCAAGCATACACATTCAGGAACTGATGGAAAATTAATTTATCATTTGTCATCAGTCAGTAAAGTTGTTGTCAGTCCCACGTCCCTCTAGTTAGCGAGTTATCAACAATGGTAATTTTTTCCATATGCTCCCAAAACCGCCGGCCACAATCATAAAACAGAACCGTTTTGATTCACCACAACTTTTCTTGCGGTTACAGATAATAAGTATTTAATTTTTTGTACATGCTTCAGACCAAGTTAAATATGCATCTTGAATTTCAATACTCATGTGCACATTCTTCTCTCCGGGAAGATCACCACATTGAGTATGGAAAGGCCAATAAACATAATAACTTCATAGGCAGAGTGTTAATGAATTCCATTGCTGCATTAATTTAAAGCATTGTTGAGTATTTATAGCAAACTTTTTAAAAATGTGTTTATCATTAAAGATCAGAAAACTGAAAATAAAATACAATCAGATTCATTACGTCTTTGGACTTTTCAAACGTTGGAGGTTTAGTTTAGTTTAGAGATACAACGTGGACACAGGCCCTTTGGCCCACCGAGTCTGTGCCGACCTTTGATTACCCCATATCCAAGCACTATCCGACACACGCCAGGGGCAATTAGAATATTTTTTTAGTTTACAATTTATTTTCCAAAGCTAATTAGCCAGCAAAACGCATGCTTTTGGAATGTTGGAGGATACTGGAGCACCCGGAGAAAACCCGTGCAGGTCACGGGGCGAATGTACAAACTCTGTGCAGACAAGCACCTGTAGTCACGATCGAACTTGGGGGTCACTGGCACTGTAAGGCAGCAAGTCTACTGCTGGCACACTGTGCTGCCCTTGATATGAATGACTAAAAAGTTAACTGGAGAGGCTGCCGAGATCAAAGGAGGATTTAGTGTGGTGGAACCACTGAGGGGGGTGGGGGGGGGGGGGGGGGGGGGGGGGGGGGGGGGGGGGGGGTGGAGGACAAAGGAGGACCTGACTTCGTAACTCTGTCGGTGTTCTTTATGTGGTGACTCTTGGCATACCTTGGGTATTGCAAAACAAACAATATCTCTGTGACTTGTCACATGTGACAATAAAATATCATCATCATCAACATCATCATCATCATCATCATCATCATCATCATCATCATCATCATCATCATCATTATCATCATCATCATCATCATCATCATCATCATCATCATCATCATCATCATCATCATATGGTGGTAAGAACAACCAGCCAGAGGATGGTTATTATGTGTCAGATAACTCACCACCAGATTGCCCAACAGTATTGTCTAACACCCAGAAAGCACAGGTCAAGAGTGTGATGGAATACCCCACTCACCTGGATGAGTAAAAACGTAAACTCAGAAAGTCCAGGACAAAGCAACCAGGGTGACCGGCACTCTAAACACCAGAGTGACCTCTCCAACTCTCAATCAGTGCCAGACCACATTTGCACTGACGTGTGCAGGGCACTGCCACAGTTCCGTTCTTGTTTTTTGGAAGCATTTTCTAAACACTGACGCCTGTCATCAAGAAGGACAAAGGCAGCATAAAAATGGGAAAACATTCACCTGCAACTTCGCTACTGAGTTCGAGTTCATGCCGACCTGAAAATGTAACGTGTTTCCTTCATTATCACCGGTTAACGTCATGGAACTCCCTCAATTAATGGGGCAGTGGATGTCTCTGCACTGGGCAGGGGGCAATGGTGAAAGGCAAATGCTCAGCACTACCTTCTCAAGGGCAAGTAGGGATAATAAATAAGTTCCTGCTACTATCACAAAATGTCCCTATAGATAAGTAAACAAAAAAAGGTCAGATTAAAGCTTTGCAAGGGCATAGTTTTTTCACACAGAGTGTTGAAACACACTGTGTTTTTTCACACAGAGAGTGGTGAATATCTTGAACTCTCTGCCACAGAGGGTAGTTGAGGCCAGTTCATTGGCTATATTTAAGAGGGAGTTAGATGTGGTCCTTGTGGCTAAGGGGATCAGGGGGTATGGAGAGAAGGCAGGTACGGGATACTGAGTTGGATGATCAGCCATGATCATATTGAATGGCGGTGCAGGCTCGAAGGGCCGAATGGCCTTCTCCTGCACCTAATTTCTATGTTTCTATGTTTCTATAGTGGCACAGTGGTGCCTACCAGTTGCTGCCTTTCAGTGCCAGAGACCTGGGCTTGATTCTGACTAATTGTATCGTATTGTATTCAAATTTATTGTCATTGTCTCAATTAGAGACAACAAAGTGAATTTCCCTTTACAGTCAGTATCATAAAAATACATAAATAATAAATATTAAAACATATTAAAAAAACACAATAGAATTTAAAAAAAAGCACAAACACAGAAAGTCCACGACGCAACATAACACAGTGGCACCAAGGTGAGGAAGGCACCATTGTCCAGCCAGCCTCCCCTCTGATCTTCCCAGATGTTCATCCGTGGTCGATACTGTCTGTACAGACCAAAGATACTAGAGCGGAGCAAGATAGACCACATCCAGCAAAATCCAGTGGACGTGTAGTATGCTACGGAGCGTAACTTCCGCCATTTTAGTAAACCCAACCCGACTTCAGTTATGCCTCCCGCAGTGTAATCAGCGTTGCGGGGGAACAGTTTGTGTTGGGGAAGTAAGTGTGTGTGTGTGTGTGGAAATGTGCGTGATTGTTAATCTGACTAGAAGCCTAATCTGACTGGACACACGCTAATACACATAAAAACGGCACATACCTTGTCCAGGGAGGAACTGCAGATGCTGGTTTAAACCAAAGATCATGGAGCGGTCTATGATCTTTGCTTTAAACCGAAGACAGACACAAAAGGCTGGAGTAAATCAGTGGATCAGGCAGCATCTCTGGAGAAAAGGAATAGGTGATATTTCGGGTCGACTGGTCTTCTTCAGACTGACAGTCAAGGGAAAGGGAAACGAGAGACATAGACATATTTTCCATTCATTTAATCTTAGTACCGTCTATATCTCTTGTTCCTCTTTCCCCTGACTCAGTCTGAAGAAGGGTCTCGACCCCAAATGTCATCTATTCCGCTCTATGATCTTTGCTTTCGTCCGTCTGTCCGCGCATTCGCTCGCTCTTAGTGTCGGCGCTTCTCCCCGCAGACTCCGCCAAACAAACATACACACACACACAGCATGTCCGGCAGATCGGTGTGGGCCGAGACCAGGAGCAGGGCGAAGGTTGACATCAAACGGGTCATGGCAGCTATCGAAAAAGTACGGAAATGGTAAGGGGGAAATTAAAAAAACCCACCCGTAGCCAATAGATGTTTAACAAAATAAAAGGGGGGGTCGGCGATTGCTCCATGTCCGTGTCGGACGGGGGGGGGGGGGGGGGGGGGGGGGGACAGCTTCAGTTCCTCTTTCCTCCGACTCAGTCTGAAGAAGGGTCTCGACCCGAAATGCCACCTATTTTTATTCCCAGAAATGCCGCCGATTCGATTTGAGGGCCCCATGACGGAAGCCGGTTACGGAAATGGCGGCGAAGATTACCCATCACCTACTACGGATTTTCCGCGGAGTGGACTTTCTTGCTCCGCTATAGTTTCTTCGGTACAGACTTCGTGTGTTCTCCCCGTGATCACGTGGGATTTCACGGGTGTTCCAGTTTCCTCCCACTCTCTAAAGACATACAGATTTGTAGGTTAATAGCTTTGGTAACATTTCTAAATAGTCCCTGGTGTGTCGGATAGTGTTAGTGTATGGGGTGATTTCTGATCGGCTTGGATCCGGTGGGTCAGTTTCCACGCTGTATCTCTAGAGTCTTAAGTGTATTAAGAAGAGATTGTTATGTACAATATTGTTCTGTAGAAACCCATTGTGGGCACGGGACCTTCGATGATTACAGAGCAGACCATCAACATCCTGATTAGGTGAACTGGCTGTGTTCAAGATGGATGATTTGAGAGTACAGTGCAAACAAAAATATTTACAATGTTGCCGTACAGCGTTCAATTAAAACGTTCAGTGTGGCCCCAAGGACAGGAAGTGAAAATCAATCAGTTTCCTGTGTCTGATTGGATTCAGTGACCCCTGCTATAAATTGTATGCGTGTGTGTGTGTATGTGTGGATGTCAGGTGAAATCTGGATTAGATTCAGCTTTGATGTCAGCCTGGCTGGAACTATTTGCTGATATTTCATATTGAAACAAATCCATTAAAAAAAAACCCAGTGAGATACAGTCTGACACCAAGACCACATGAAATGTTTTGAGAAGAGTTATGGTGTTCAAAAAGCTGCAATATGTTCAGTTTAGTTTACTTTAGTTCAGTTTAGAGATATCTGGGATTGTCAGTGACAAGTAAAAGCTCTTGTAATTATCTCCCATCTTTACAGTTTTGTTTAGCGATTAAAGATACAGCGTGAAAACAGGCCCTTCGGCCCCCCGAGTCTACGCCGGCCAATGATCACCCGTACACTAGTTTATACTAGAGGCAATTTATAGAAGCCAATTAACCTACAAACTTGTATGTCTTTGGAGTGTAGGAGGAAGCTGGAGCACCCGGGAGAAACCCAGGCAGTCACAAGGCAGACGTGCAAACTCCGTACAGACAACACCCGTAGTCAGGATCGAACCTGCGTCTTTGCCGCTGTAAAGGGCCTGTTTCTCACGAGCATGCGACCTGCATGTGGCAATTGCGACCTAACCGGAAGCGGGGACCGCGCGGAGGTCGAGTGAGTGACGTGAAGTTCGAGCGAAGTCCGCGGGAAGTTCGCGCGTGACGTACGGTGTCAAGATGCTGCGTATGGCGACAAGACGCTTCGCACGCCCGCCGAGGCGGTGCGTACGGCGTCGAGGCGGCTGCGGGCCGGCAGGCCGTTGCCGCGCGGAATTTTTGAACACGGTCAGTTTTTCGGAGCCCCGCGCGATGTCGGGACCAGCTCCGCACAACTCCATACGGCTCCGGCGATCGAAGTGGGACCGGCCCCGCGAGGTTAGGTCGCGCTTGCCGCAATGGAGTCGCATGCTCGTGGGACAGGCCCTTAAGACAGCAAATCTACCGCTGTACCACTGTGCCAACCCTGGATGGCGGATATAAATGGGCAGGTGTAAATTTGTACATGGCACCATGCAGACAATTTCATTTAGCTTAGACTACAATTATCCATAATATCAATAACTACACTATAAGATTTGTAAAGTAACGGGTGTTCATTTAAACAACATGGAGAGGAAAGCTTAATGGTAAAGGAATTATTGACAGAATCTCAGCTGATATTGAAAGGTCAAAGGTTTACTTAAACATAAATAATCTGCAAAAATACAATTCGTCAGCTTTTCTGAGGTTGCAATAAATATGTTAAGTGGTAAAATTAACAGGAAAGGAATGAGACAAAATACGAGATTAACTCAGCAGGTCAGACAGCATCCCGGGTGAACATGGACAGGTAATGTTCTTGATTGAGACCCTATCTCAGGGCTTTGGCAAGGCAACCAGCCATAATGAAGAACGAGTCTCACCCCGGACCCTCCCTCTTCTCTCCTCTCCCATCAGGCAGGAGATTCAGGGACAGTTTCTTCCCAGTTATTATCAAGCAATGAACCATCCTACCATGAACTATATGAGCTATAGTGGATAATGAACTCCACTATCTATCTCAGTGGAGGCCCTCGGACTGTCTATAATCGGACGTTTTCCCTCTATCGTGTATCTGTACACTGTGGATGGCCTTTTGACTGTACCTCGTTACACGTGACAATAAACAAAGCCATACTGAAGAAGGGTTTCGGCCCAAAACGTTGCCTATTTCCTTCGCTCCATAGATGCTGCTGCACCCGCTGAGTTTCTCCAGATTTTTTGTGTACCTAAGCCATACTAAACCCTTCTCTACTAATGTGGAATTCGCAAGAGCTGAAAGCCTTCTCAAGATTATCGTTTGTGCCTTTAATAGCTCAAATAATTCTGTTTACATTTCCTTACCTAATTATAAGCCTCCGAATTTGATTAGAAGCCTTTTTAAGGCTTTGCGATTGTAACATTTTGTGTAGCTTTCTGTACACTGTTCAAACCGTCTGAAATAATGATATTTATGAGCTTGCCTGCCACATTATTCAGTTGCTATAAAACTTAAATCTTGCTCAGCAGTTTTGTTTGCCCGGATCACCGACTCAGCTCTTTTATTTTCAGCATTTAGTTTTATAATTACTCATTTATCAAATTAAAAATTAGTCAACTTAATATGTTTAATTTTTATTAAAATCCCAGGTGGGATGGTCATTATCTCGTTGAGAACTAGGATTAACATTAACCACCACCACCACACAATCGTAGAATGAGTTCTTTAGTTTTGTTTTTGGATTCGAGGCACAGCATGGAAACAGGCCCTTCAGCCCAACAAGTGGCTGGATAGACTCGGCTTGTACTCTCTAGAATTTAGGAGATTGAGAGGGGATCTTATAGAAACTTACAAAATTCTTAAGGGGTTGGACAGGCTAGATGCAGGAAGATTGCCCCCGATGTTGGGGAAGTCCAGGACAAGGGGTCACAGCTTAAGGATAAGGGGGAAATCCTTTAAAACCGAGATGAGAAGAACTTTTTTCACACAGAGAGTGGTGAATCTCTGGAACTCTGCCACAGAGGGTAGTCGAGGCCAGTTCATTGGCTATATTTAAGAGGGAGTTAGATGTGGTCCTTGTGGCTAAGGGGATCAGAGGGTATGGAGAGAAGGCAGGTACGGGATACTGAGTTGGATGATCAGCCATGATCATATTGAATGGCGGTGCAGGCTCGAAGGGCCGAATGGCCTACTCCTGCACCTAATTTCTATGTTTCTATGTTTCTAAGTCCATGCCGAGCATTAATCACCTGTTCACTCATACCTCACTTTGTCTTCCGCTCCCTACACACGAGGGACAAATTACAGAGGCCAATTAACAGACTAGAGGGGTGACACACTGGCAAAGTGGTATTGCTGCTGCCTCACAGCTACAGAAACCCTGGTTCAATCCTGACGGTGCCTTCTGTGACTGTGTAGGTTTTCTCCGGGTGCTCTTGTTTCCTCCTACACTCCGAAGAACCATAGGTTTGTAGGTTAATTGACTTCGGTAAATTGTAAAAACCCTAGTGTGTGTCGGTTAGTGTACGAGGTGATCGCTGGCTGGCCCGGACTCGGTGGGCCGAAGGATCTGTTTCTGCGGCGTATCTCTAAAAAACATAGAACAGGCCCTTCGGCCATTCCAGCATTTTGTGTTGATGTCCGGAGTAAACCAGCATCTGCAGGCCCTTCCTGCACAATCTGTTGTGATAATTCACTGAAAAGTGCTTTGCAAAGTCCCTTTGCAATTTAATTTTGGTTATAGAATAAGAAATAAACACATTACAGTTATGTTATTTAAGTCGATTCAGGAGAGAACCGGAGAGGTTGATAGAAAAATTAGTACTGCGAGGAGATTAAATTATTCCTACAGGGACCAACTGATACACTAAATTGTTCTCTGCGGTACTCAGAATACACGTGTAAGTCTCTTGTTAAGCCAGTTTGTTGACTGTCCCTGTAACAACAAATTTAGTCTAATTGGTCTGGATAGATTGGGGAGATTCGCAATCTAATTTACTAATCAATTTTGTTCATAAATCACTTGATTTTTATACCTAATCAAACTGCAGTACTTGCATTATGCACCTGGGACTTTGAAGAGAGGTTTGAATGATGTACATAAGTGAGAACTTTAATTAAAAATAGTACGCATCACATTTGAATTCCATCAGAGCAAGACAGATTTAATTTTCTAGATTAGTATCAATATGTGCATCGTTTGATTATTTCTTTCTTCGATTTCTGAAGGTGTACAGCAATACGTGTATTATGTTGCAGTTTTCCCTGGGAATTTAATATATAATTCTCTTTCTCAGGTTTGTACAGTAGAACAGAGCCCTGGAGCCCCAATGGAATCCGCTGTCAGCTGTAAGATTCTGGTACGGCCCTGACTTTAACTGACTGTTTAGTTTAGTTTCTTCCTTTTTAGAGATACAGTGTGGAAACAGGCCCTTCGGCCCACCGCGTCCGTGTCACCCGGCGATCCCGGCAAACTAACATTCTCCTACTCTCCAAATCTGAGGAAGGACATTCTTGCCATAGAGGGAGTGCAGAGAAGGTTCACCAGACTGATTCCTAGGATGTCAGGACTGTCTTATGAAGAAAGACTGGATAGACTTGGTTTATACTCTCTAGAATTTAGGAGATTGAGAGGGGATCTTATAGAAACTTACAAAATTCTTAAGGGGTTGGACAGGCTAGATGCAGGAAGATTGTTCCCGATGTTGGGGAAGTCCAGGACAAGGGGTCACAGCTTAAGGATAAGGGGGAAATCCTTTAAAACCGAGATGAGAAAAACTTTTTTCACACAGAGAGTGGTGAATCTCTGGAACTCTCTGCCACAGAGGGTAGATGAGGCCAGTTCATTGGTTATATTTAAGAGGGAGTTAGATGTGGCCCTTGTGGCTAAGGGGATCAGAGGGTATGGAGAGAAGGCAGGTACGGGATACTGAGTTGGATGATCAGCCATGATCATATTGAATGGCGGTGCAGGCTCAAAGGGCCGAATGGCCTACTCCTGCACCTAATTTCTATGTTTCTATGTTTCTACACACACTGGGAACTTTTAACCATTTTACCAAGTCAATTATCCGACAAACCTGTATATTTTTGGAGTGTGGGAGGAAACCGGATCTCCCGAAGAAAACCCACGCAGGTCACGGGGAGAACCACGAAAAACTCCGTAAGGACCGCACCCATGGTCAGGATCGAACCCGCTGTAAGGCAGCAACTCTACCGCTGCGCCACCGTGCCGCCCAAAAGGTAAAAGACAATTCTGACCTTCAAAATTAAAAAAAAGCTGAAAAATGTCAGATATCTCGAACAAGATCTGCCACATTATAACAGTTCATTTAGATTCAACTATAGAAGAATTATGGAGGTACAAGATACTGTAGATGGTGGAAACTTGAGCAGAAAAAACAAACTGCTGGAGGAACTCAGAATGCCAGGCAGTATCTGTGGAAGGGAATGGACAGATGATGTTTTGGTAAGTTGCTGCCTGACCTGCTGAGTTCTTCCCAATCTGTAATGTCCATTTCTTTCCATCGATGCTGCCCGACCTGCTGAATTCCTTCAACATATTATTAGAGATAGAGTTATCGAGTGATACAGTGTGGAAACAGGCCCTTTGGCCCAACTTTCCCGCTCCAGTTAACATGTCTCAGCTACAGATAGGCACAAAATGCTGGAGTAACTCAGCAGGACAGGTGTGATCTCTGGAGAGAAGGATAGGGTGACGTCTTGGGTCGAGCTCCTTCTTCAGACTGGTGAAGTATACGTATGTCCCAGCTACACGTGTCCCATCTCCTGCGTTCCAAGGAATAGAGTCCCAGCCTACTCAACCTCTCGCTATCTCTCAGACCCTCTTGCCCTGGCTACACCCTTGTGAATCTTCTCTACACCCTTTCCAGTTTAACTACATCTTTTCTATAACATGGTGCCCAGAACTGAACACAATACTCATCATAATACATTCTTTGTTCCAGGTCTATATTTCGCAAGAAATTACCAGCAATTACAGCATAATAATTTTGTCATGTGACTGATGGTAATAACATTTGTAAAACGACATTGAAAACCTGACTGAAGTAGGAAAAAATATGAATTTAAAATGACATTTTATAAATGATAATAAATATCAGGGATGAGTTCACAGTCACGTAATGTAATCCCACGGTTCAGATGCTGTTCATTAGCTGCTCAAACAATTTTGTTTTTTGTTGAATGCGATACCATCTAAATCCTTAATCGAATTACTATTTTTAATCATTCTCAAATACCCATTGTTTTGCATTCAATGCCTTTAATAATACGTGGAGATGTGAAACCTGTAAACTTATGGTATTTGTAGACTGGGCCAGAATCCTCAAAGTATTGCTCGTGCGTGAAAGAACAAGGCTGATGGTCTGTAAAAGTTTTATTGTGTGTAAGTATTGAAAAGAGTAAAAACTAATATCAAACACTGTTCCTGTTCATAGATGCAAAAAGCTGGACTATGGGTCAGCGGGTCAGGCAGCAGCTCTGGAGAAAAGGAATAGGTGGCGTTTCGAGTCGAGACCCTTCCTTTTTCTCAACCCGATACATCGCCTATTCCTTTTCTTCAGAGGTGTTGCCTGATCCGTTGAGTAATGCCCCTGTCCCACTTAGGAAACCTGAACAGAAACCTCTGTGACTTTACGCCCCGCCCAAGGTTTCCGTGCGGTTCCCGCCTTACCTTCCACTACCTGCAACCTCCGGCAACCACCTTCAACTAGCATCGCAACCGGCTTCAACTAAAAAATTACCGATTTTTAAAACGGCAACCTATTTTTAGTTGCGGCCGTTTTTGAATTTTTTGAAATATTCGCCGGAACATAGAAGAAGCGGAAACTACTTTCGACCATTAGGGAGACTGACAAAAACCTCCGGGAACCGCACGGAAACCTTGGGTGGGGCGCAAAGTCTCCAGAGGTTTCCGTTCAGGTTTTCTAAGTGTGACAGGGGCATTACCCCAGTTTTTTGCGTCTATCTTTGGCTTCAACCAGTATCTACAACCAGTGGTAGCGGTGTGGAATGAGCTTCCAGTGGAAGTGGTGGAGGCAGGTTCATTGGTATCATTTAAAAATAAATTGGATAGGCATATGGATGAGAAGGGAATGGAGGGTTATGGTATGAGTGCAGGCAGGTGGGACTAAGAGGAAAAAACATTTGTTCGGCACGGACTTGTAGGGCCGAGATGGCCTGTTTCCGTGCTGTAATTGTTATATGGTTATATGGTTATATGGTATCTGCCGTTCCTTCCTACACAGCTTCATGTTCACCTTGTTTTGGATTTTGATGACTGAGGAGAAAACTTCGAATGAAAAATAAAATGTCGCTGCTAAATTTTGAAAGACATCTTATTTTTGGAGTTGTGATAACCTTTAGAAGTTCCCGCACCAAAATGACAGATGAAAATGTACATTGAGTAACTTCTTCTTCAAGTTCAAGTTCAAGTGAGTTTATTGTCATGTGTCCCTGTAAGGACAATGAAATTCTTGCTTTGCTTCAGCACACAGAACATAGTAGGCATTTACTACAAAACAGATCCATGTGTCCATATACCGTAATATAAATATATACACACATGAATAAATAAACTGATAAAGTGCAAATAACAGATAATTGGTTATTAATAATCAAAGTTTTGTCCGAGCCAGGTTTAATAGCCTGATGGCTGTGGGGAAGTAGCTATTCCTGAACCTGAACGTTGCAGTCTTCAGGCTCCTGTACCTTCTACCTGAAGGTAGCAGGGAGATGAGTGTGTGGCCAGGATGGTGTGGGTCTTTGATGATACTGCCAGCCTTTTTGAGGCAGCGACTGCGATAAATCCCCTCGATGGAAGGAAGGTCAGAGCCGATGATGGACTGGGCAGTGTTTACTACTTTTTGTAGTCCTTTCCTTTCCTTTCTAGGGCGCTCAAGTTGCCGAACCAAGCCACGATGCAACCGGTCAGCATGCTCTCTACTGTGCACCTGTAGAAGTTAGAGAGAGTCCTCCTTGACAAACCGACTCTCCGTAATCTTCTCAGGAAGTAGAGGCGCTGATGAGCTTTCTTGATAATTGCATTAGTGTTCTCGGACCAGGAAAGATCTTCAGAGATGTGCACGCCCAGGAATTTGAAGCTCTTGACCCTTTCAACCATCGACCCGTTGATATAAACGGGGCTGTGGGTCCCCCTCCTACTCCTTCTTCTTGCGTATGGCGTGCACAGCCTAAAGTTGCAAGACAGGTTGATTGCATTCGTCGAAACAGGGTGGACCGTGTGAAGGTTGCAATCTCCCACCCCATTAAATCGCTAAATCTAATGAAGTCTGAGTTGAACTGATGTATCTTTAGCTGGGTATTATTTGGATAGTGCAAGTTATATTTTGGGCTGGGTGGGATGAGGATTTACATGCAAGGTGGAGCTTACAAGCGGCAGTCACAAATCTAGCGATCGATCCTTTCATTGCCCAACAAATCAATTCACTTCTGTCACCCTCTGCCACCCTCAGAATTTGTGTGGCTTGCATTCTAATTCTAACCAGGCTCGGCTCAGCTCAGCTCATCTTAAATTGCCTCTGTCAATTAGCCACAACATGGAAAGTATTTGTGGCAACATTCAAAATATCGCACTTGCTTTCCACTCCACTTTAACCGCGGGGATCGCTGGTCGATGGGGACTCAGTGTGCCGTAGGGCCTGTTTCCGCGCTGTATCTTGAAACTAAAGTATAATAAACCATGCATTGGTCCAGGTCTAGAGTATTGTAAATGCATTAAGGAGTAGAAATATAGACATTAATTTTTAATTGTACTTTTTTTTTGGCTAACTCGCACGGCAAATTCTATTAAACAACTTTGTTTACAATAAAAACATTCATTTCGGGATGTATTTTCAGTCTGGCTCAGTTGACTAGTGTATGCCCCTCAGTCATTTGTAAACTCAGACCTACTATAAGGAATGAAAATAACCCAGGGCCTCACCCCACTGTTCAAGAACTGCTGCATTGTTAAATTATTTAAATCCTATTCAAAGGTTGAAGGACTTTGCCAACATTTTATTATGCGGTAGGCACAATACTGGAGTTACCCTAGGATACCCTGGACAATGATATTGTTTCCATGGCTAAAAAAAGATACATTGTTCTGAAGTAACTCAACAGGTCCGGCATCATCTCCGGAGTACGTGGATAGGCAATGTTCTGGGTCGAGAAAACGTCACCTATCCATGTTCTCTGGAGATGCCGCATAACCCGCTGATTTACTCCAGCACTTTGTGTCTTTTTTTGTAAACCAACATCTGCTATTCCTTATGCCTACATTTTATTGGATGATTTGGATGATCAGCCATGATCATATTGAATGGCGGTGCAGGCTCGAAGGGCCGAATGGCCTACTCCTGCACCTAATTTCTATGTTTCTATTGTTTCCATGGATCATAAGGCCATGCGACAGGAGCAGAATTAGGTCATTCGGCTCATCAAGTCTGCTCCATCATTCTTTCATGGGTAATCTATCTCTCCCTCCTAACCCCACACTCCTGCCTTCTCCCCAAAACCCCTCGCACACACACTAATCAAGAATCTCTGATTTATCTCTGCCTTAAAAATATCCATTGACTTAGGCAAAATATCCATTGTGTAGGAAGGAACAGAATATGCTGGTTTACACCGAAGACAGACACAAAATGTTGGAGTAACTCAGCGGGACAGGGAGCATCTAGAAGGAATGGGTGACATTTTGGGTCATGACTCCTCTTCACCCACCCGAAACGTCACCCATTCTTTCTCTCCAGAGATGCTGCCTGTCCCGCTGAGCATCAAAATATCCATTGACTTGACGATCTAGTTTACCACTGTGGTTAATCCTGCTAAGAGTGCATACTGGTCTGAAGAAGGGTTTCGGCCCGAAACGTTGCCTATTTCCTTCGGTCCATAGATGCTGCTGCACCCGCTGAGTTTCTCCAGCTTTTTTGTGTACCTAAGAGTGCATACTTGTTTGACAGTTTATCAACGTGAACAGGAGGGCAAATTGTATCTTTTTCCCAACTTTCCTCTTATCCTTTTAGATGAGGATAAATAACTCAATTTACTTTGCTTCAGTCATCAGGGTTTTGCACAGAAAATCAAGTTCCGAGTTAATTGTTAATTAAATGCCATATTTGCAACTTTGCTGGCTTAACGCAGTATTACAATTATGTTTCATTGTTTATAATAACTGTAAGAACATATTCTATATGATAGTAACCACAGAGGAAGCAATTTCTTAAAATAGGGGCACTATTCTACAAACTACAGAATTTTCAACTTTATCACCACTGACATGGCCAAACAGGTTGATTATTTAAGTGGTCATTTAAGTTTGAATTCTGAGAGTTTTTTCTTTGAAAGCTCTAATTATTTTTATTTTGACATTTAGTTTAGTTTAGTTTAGAGATACAGCGTGGAAACAGGCCCTTCGGCCCACCGAGTCCGTGCCGACCAGCGATCCCCGCACACTAACACACCAGGGATAATTTGCAACTAAACCAAGCCAATTAACCTACAAAGCCCTGTACATCTTTGGATTGTGGGAGAAAACTGGAGAAAACCCACGCAGGTCATGGGGAGAACGTACAAACGTCATACAGGCAGCACCCGGGCACTGTAAGGCATGCGCCGTAGACATTTGGTTTTTATCTCTAACATCTTATAACACTCAAGATACACTAAAGGAAGATAAATATTTAGGAGTTTGAAGATATGCAAGGTGAAGATAGAAACATAGAAACATAGAAATTAGGTGCAGGAGTAGGCCATTCGGCCCTTCGAGCCTGCACCGCCATTCAATATGATCACGGCTGATCATCCAACTCAGTATCCCGTACTTGCCTTCTCTCCATACCCTCTGATCCCCTTAGCCACAAGGGCCACATCTAACTCCCTCTTAAATATAGCCAACGAACTGGCCTCAACTACCCTCTGTGGCAGAGAGGTCCAGAGATTCACCACTCTCTGTGTGAAAAAAGTTCTCCTCATCTCGGTTTTAAAGGATTTCCCCCTTATCCTTAAGCTGTGACCCCTTGTCCTGGACTTCCCCAACATCGGGAACAATCTTCCTGCATCTAGCCTGTCCAACCCCTTAAGAATTTTGTAAGTTTCTATAAGATCCCCTCTCAATCTCCTAAATTCTAGAGAGTATAAAAACCAAGTCTATCCAGTCTTTCTTCATAAGACAGTCCTGACATCCCAGGAATCAGTCTGGTGAACCGTCTCTGCACTCCCTCTATGGGAGTATTTAATCATCAAACTTAGCTTCATAATTGACCCTGAATCCAACCGATCAAGACAGGCTCCATAGATTTGAATACCATTTATCTTGCTTCATGGACCCAGTACAGATGGCATTTGTTGTATTGTTTGGTTTTTGAGAATCATTTGTACTCAGGAGGACATAATAAACCTCACAGTAATAATTGACAAATTGCGTTTAGCCAGTATTCTGTCCAATATTCTCCTCTCATTTCTTTCTTTGCCTCGATGGGACTTTTTAAAAATATAGTTTGTTTCGTTTTTTTTAGTTTAATTTAGAAATTCAGTGCGGAAACAGGCCCTTCGGCCCACCGAGTCCGTACTAACCAGCGTTCCCCGCACACTAACGCTATCCTATACACACCAGGGACAGTTTATCGTTATACTAAGCCAATTAAGCTACAAACCTGTACGTCTTTGGAGTTTGGGAAGAAACCGGAGTTCCCAAAGAAAACCCACGCTGGTCACAAGGAGAGCGTAGAAACTCCATAGAGACAGCACCTGTAGTCAGGATCAAACCCAGGTCTTTGGCGCTGTAAGGCAGCAACTCTACCGCTGCGCCACCATGCCGTTTGGGTTATGCATTTCTGAAATTATAGCCATGACGAGATTCCAAATCTGCTCACCACTCATACGAACGTTGAGACATTCTGTAATTATTAAATGTACAGTACGTGCACAGGGTCCTATCTGCCTCCAGAAGGATTACAGGGGAATGGGGAAAGTGAAGATATTGTGATTAGCAGTCAATTCTGTATAGAACTTTGCACAAAAATGTAAAATAAAACATGTTTTTGGTTTCAGGCTACCTGAAACCAAAAACATGTTTTGACACCCAACTTGACCTGAAATATAGTTGGCTCAGGTTGACTGTATGGAGATACTAAGGGATGTGAATTACTGCAAGAGGGATTTAGTTTAGTTGAGAGATGCAGCATGTAAACAGGTCCCTCGGCCTAGCAAGACCATGCCGACTATCAATCAACCATTCACACCAGTTCTATGTCACCCATGCCCTACACATTAGGGGCAATGTACAAACACAAACGTCTTTAGGATGTGGGAGGAAACTGTGACACCCAGAGGAAACGTATGTGGTCACAGGGAGAACGTGCAAACTCCTCACAGACAATCCCGAGGCTGTGGAGGCCAAGAAATTGGGTCTTTTTAAGGCAGAGAGTGACAGGTTCTTGGGGTATGGCATCAAAGGTTATGGGGTGAAGGCGGGAAGGCGGGAAGAATGAGGTTGAGATGAAAATAAGAGATCAGCCATGATTGAATGGTGGAGTAGACTCGATGGGCTGAATGGCTTAATTCTGCTCCTATGTCTTATGAATTCTGAAGATGTTGAAAGTTAGAAATAAAGAAAGAATATATGTGATGCATTCAGCAGGTCAGGCAGAATCTGTGGGAAGAGAAAGCATAGAAACATAGAAACATAGAAATTAGGTGCAGGAGTAGGCCATTCGGCCCTTCGAGCCTGCACAGCCATTCAATATGATCATGGTTGATCATCCAACTCAGTATCCCGTACCTGCCTTCTCTCCATACCCTCTGATCCCCTTAGCCACAAGGGCCACATCTAACTCCCTCTTAAATATAGCCAATGAACTGGCCTCGACTACCCTCTGCGGCAGAGAGCTCCAGAGATTCACCACTCTCTGTGTGAAAAAGTTCTTCTCATCAGATATCAAAGCGAGATATGTTTTCGGTTAAAGGCCCCTGGTAGGTCTTCAACCTGAAACATTGACTGTTTCTTTTCCTGGAAATACTGCCTGACCCAAGATTCAAGATCAAGATTCAATTTAATTGTCATTTGGACCCCTTGAGGTCCAAACGAAATGCCGTTTCTGCAGCCATACATTACAAACAAATAGACTCAAGACACAACATAATTTACATAAACATCCATCACATCGCTGTGATGGAAGGCCAAAAAAACGTATCTCTCCACTGCACTCTCCCCCCCCCCCCCGATGTCAGAGTCAAAGTCAAAGCCCCCGGCTGGCGATGGCGATTGTCCCGCGGCTTTTAAAGCCACGCCGGGTGATGCAAGGTCGCACACCGGGTCTTGGTGTTAGAGCCCCCGGCGTGCGCTCGCAGAGTCCCGCGGCCATTCCAAGCCGCGCGGGGCGGTGATGTCAGGCCCCGCTCCAGGAGCTCTTCAACCCCGCGGGAGAAGTCGCCGTTGCAGGAGCCCTGAAAAGCGGTCTCCCTCCAGGGACCTGCGGGCTCCCGGTGCCGCCGTCCGCCAGACCCGCAGTTGCAGCCTCCGAATCTCCGGAGGTCGGGCCGCAGCAGCAGCAGCGCTCCACCACCGCTCCACCCGCTCTGGACTCGGCCAGCTCCGCGACGGTGAGGTGAGTCGTCGGCACCAGAGTCCCCGGTCTTCTCCTGTTGGAGGCCGCTCCTCGTTGCAGCCCCAATGATAACGGAGACCCGACAAGAAAAGGTCGGGTCTCCCGTGCAGGGAGAGATTTAAAAGTTACCCCCCCTCCCTCCCACCCCACCCCCCCCCCCCCACACACATACCCCAACAAAAAATAACAAAAACTACATAAAAACATAGACAAAAATAATAAAAACGCGGACGGGCTGCAGAGGCCGCTGCTGACGAGAGTCGCGCCGCCCACCGGATTGAGTGTAGCCTACCCATTGAGTGTTGCCAGCATTTTCTATTTTTAATTCTGTTCTATTTCACACTGTTTCGAATTGTGCAGCGCATTTGCAAACTGTCACCTCAGAATCCAGTTTTAAGCGGAAAACCATATTTAATACCCTGGCTCCTTGCTGTGGACTGATTATATAACGACCAGAGCTGTCACTAATGGGAATGTATAAAAATGGGATAAGGCGATTTGTGTAATTGGCTTACGTATAAACACGTACATACATCATGATTAGTTTGCCCTGTTTAATGAAAATGTAGATTTTGTCAAGGCTCAACAAAAATAATATTTTTACAATTATAAACAGAAACACACACATAACATGGCGAACATGTTTAAATCAGGATCTGATACTTTTCACAGACCCACCTCTCCTGACCTTGCACCAACCTTCCCTGATTTCTTGTTAGTTTTTCGCTGTCTAACACCCCTCGTTTTTGGCGCAGTCTCCCCCCCCCCCTCACTCTCTGTTGCAGTTGTATAAAGATTCAATGAACATCGCCTGTTAGATTGAAAGGGGATTATTTTCTTTTGTCATGATAAAAACACATGGCAACTGATTCACGATGACCGTTGTTGCTTTTACGCAGGTAATTTTAAAACAGAAAGAGCTGAACATATCCCTGGAGAAAGTGTGGACACTGCACGTGTCCAGTTGCAGAGTTTACCATCATCCCATTGGCAATCTCCTCACAGTGCAGTTCTGGGAAAAGGGCCAAGCACAGAGATTTTAATCATCCTGTGTAAACATCAGTGAAGTCACAAACCTTAATTTTGGTTTAAAACGTGATTTTTAAGGGCTTTTTTTATATTGCAAACCGTACCTTGCGATTGCATTGATTGAGGATAAAACATGGCAGGCAAAATATCCATCCAACATCATGAGAACGAGTGCCTATAAGCGTCGGAGAGGTGTTAATGAAGGAGGACAGATGGGCTGAAGGAGGTGGTTTTGTGTAACTCAGCGGGCCAGGCAGCATCTCTGGAGGAAAGGAATGGGTGACGTTTCGGGTCGAGACCCTTCTTCAGACTGAGTGTCAGGGGAGAGGGAAGGTAGAGATGTAAGAGGTACATAGGACAAATGAATGAAAGATATAGTCGAGGATAGTCAACAAAATAGAGAAAGTACAGAGGAGATTTACTAGAATGTTGCCTGGGTTTCAGCAACTAAGTTACAGAGAAAGGATGAACAAGTTAGGGCTTTATTCTTTGGAGCGCAGAAGGTTAAAGGGGGACTTGATAGAGGTCTTTAAAATGATGCGAGGGATAAACAGAGTTGACGTGGAAAAGCTTTTCCCACTGAGAGTAGGGAAGATTCAAACAAGGGGACATGACTTGAGAATTAAGGGACTGAAGTTTAGGGGTAACATGAGGGGGAACTTCTTTACTCAGAGAGTGGTGGCTGTGTGGAATGAGCTTCCAGTGAAGGTGGTGGAGGCAGGTTCGTTTTTATCATTTAAAAATAAATTGGATAGTTATACGGACGTGAAGGGAATGGAGGGTTATGGTCTGAGCGCAGGTATATGGGACTAGGGGAGATTATGTGTTCGGCACGGACTAGAAGGGTCGAGATGGCCTGTTTCCGTGCTGTAATTGTTATATGGTTATATTGTTACATGCAAAAAGCAACGATTATTGAGGAAAGCTGGAGCCCACAATGCTCCGTTGTTGGTTGTTGGGTAGGTGATAATACAGAGAGTGAAACTCAACAGGATGACGGTGAAACTAGTAGGCCAACTAAGGTGGGGGAGGAGCGTGAGAGATAGGGGGTGCACTGGGTTACTTGAAGTTAGATAAATCAATATTTAGCAATGGGTGCAAAATTACAATTGGCTTCAGTCACAGATAAGACAACTGAAGCTGGTATTTACATCTCTCAATTGCTGAATAGAGAAACTCCTGAGAATTTCCTGATGCTAATCACCATTTTGGGACAAGCTGCCTCGAATCAATGGCAGGCAAGGGCAGGATCAATCAATCCGTCACTGAAGATAGACACAAAAAGCTGGAGTAACTCAGCAGGTCAGACAGCATCTCTGGAGAAAATGAATAGGTGACGTTTCGGGTCGAAACCCTTCTTCAGACTGAGAGTCAGGGGAAAGGGAAACAAGAGATATAGATGGTGATATGGAGAGATATAGAACAAATTAATGAACGATATGCAAAAAAATAAAGGTGATCAAGGAAACAGGCCATTGTCAGCTGTGGGCTACGTGAAAACAAGTCACAGACTATGATACTCACCAGGATAACGTTGAAACTAGTACAACTAGGGTGGGGGGAGGGACAGAGGGAGGTGGGATACATAGAAATAGACAGAAAATATGTGCAGGAGGAGGCCATTCGGCCCTTCGAGCCAGCACCGCCATTCATTGTGATAATGGCTGATCGTCCCCTATCAATAACCTGTGCCTGCCTTCTCCCCATATTCCTTGACTCCACTAGCCCCTAGAGCTCTATCTAACGCTCTCTTAAATCCATCCAGTGACTTGGCCTCCACTGCCCTCTGTGGCAGGGAATTCCACAAATTCACAACTCTCTGGGTGAAAACGTTTTTTCTCACCTCAGTCTTAAATGACCTCCCCTTTATTCTAAGACTGTGGCCCCTGGTTCTGGACTCGCCCAACATTGGGAACATTTTTCCTGCATCTAGCTTGTCCAGTCCTTTTATAAAATTATATGTTCCTATAAGATACCCCCTCATCCTTCTAAACTCCAGTGAATACAAGCCTAGTCTTTTCAATCTTTCCTCATATGACAGTCCCGCCATCCCAGGGATCAATCTCGTGAACCTACGCTGCACTGACTCAATCACAAGGATGTCCTTCCTCAAATTAGGAGACCAAAACTGTACACAATATTCTAGACCTCTAATAGAAACTTACAAAATTCTTAAGGGATTGGACAGGCTAGATGCAGGAAGATTGTTCCCGATGTTGGGGAAGTCCAGGACAAGGGGTCACAGTTTAAGGATAAGGGGAAAATCTTTTAGGAACGAGATGAGAAAAACATTTTTCACACAGAGAGTGGTGAATCTCTGGAATTCTCTGCCACAGAAGGTAGTTGAAGCCACAGTTCATTGGCTATAATTACGAGGGAGTTAGATGTGGCCCTTGTGGCTAAAGGGATCAGGGGGTATGGAGAGAAGGCAGGTACAGGATACTGAGTTGGATGATCGGCCATGAGTATATTGAATGGCGGTGCAGGCTCGAAGGGCCGAATGGCCTACTCCTGCACATATTTTCTATGTTTCTATGTGGTCTCACCAGAGCATGATACAACTGCAGAGAACCTCTTTACTCATATACTGAAATCCTCTTGTTATGAAGGCCAATGAAGGATGTAAGGGTTACTTGAAGTTTGAGAAATCAAATTCATACCGCTGGGTTGAGAGGTACCCAAGTGAAATATGAGGTGCTGTTCCTCCAATGTGTGTGTGGCTTTGCTCTGAGAGCGGAGGAGGCCCAGGACAGAAAAGTCAGTGTGGGAATGGGAGGAGGAATCGGGAGATCAGATAGGCCTAATCAGCCCCAATCACTGATATCTTTTCCCGGGGATTGCATCGGAAAAGAAAGATGGCTGTTTGAGCCGAGAGGAGCAGCGTTACAGATTCTCTTGTGCTGTTATTATCAGCATGAATGCTGCCTGCAGGAAAAGAGATATAAATAGCGACAGTTTGAGGGAAAAGGAAAATTAATTTAAAGGGATTCTGCAGAGTTCAGTTACTTAATTAGCATTCACACTACCTTCAGTTGCTCGGAAAACAACTCACAAAGGAATACAGTGCAACGTTAAGCACATCCTTTTTTACCTCTTTACATAATTAATTTTACTGAATTCTTTACTCAATTAATTTTAAGCAACAGTGTAAACAGATGCATTATAAGGCTCCTGGGAAGGTTCTTGCTTTTTATTTATGAAGCACAATAACTCAAAGATTATAAATCACATCTGTTCTGTATTTACATTGTAGTTGGTAGATTTAGACTCATGTTAAGAACAGTGGATACACAATAATATTAGAAACATTCAATGGTGAATGTGTGATCCTGAAATAGTTTAGTTTAGATTAGAGATACAGCGCGGAAACAGGCCTTTGGACCCACCGAGTCCGCGCCGACAAGCGATCCCCGCACATTAACAATATCCTAGGGACAATTTACATTTATACCACGCCAATTAATCTACAAACCTGTACGTCTTTGGTGTGTGGGAGGAAGAAAACCCATGCAGGTCACGGGGAGAACGTACAAACTCAGTGCACACAGCACCCGTAGTCAGGGTCAGACCCGGGTCTCTGACACTGTAAAGGGCCTGTCCCACTTACGCGTCCTTGGCTCGCAAATTACGCGACCTCGTGGTCACTTAAGGCGTACGGGCACCGTATGGCTGCGCGAGGCCGGTCCTACTTAGAAGCGCGGAGGGGAATGGAGTTGTGCGGGGCCGATCCCGACATCGCGCGGGGCTCCGAAATTCGTGCAGTGAATGAAATCTTCGCGCGCCAACGGCCTGTCGTGGAACTGACGGCCAAAGTGGGACAGGCCCAAGACCCTGGCGCGATGCAACGTCTCACCTCCAACAGCAGCAGATGCAGACAAACGATCGCCGAGCTCGGCCTGGGGCTCACGGCCGTTGTGGTCCGGATCCGCCCCCACTTCTACTCCCACAGCGGGGCCAAGAAAATTGAAGATGGGACACAAAGCTGGAGTAACTCAGCGGGACCGGCAACATCTCTGGAGAGAAGCAATGGGTGACGTTTTGGGTCAAGACCCTTCTTTTCAGACTGAAGAAGAGTCTCGACACGAAACGTCACCCATTGCTTCTCTCCACAGATGCTGCCGGTCCCGCTGAGTGACTCCAGCTTTGTG
>NC_073390.1:51295779-51313279 GCF_028641065.1 Leucoraja erinaceus
TTTTGTAAGCAACAAAAGACTTATGATGTGATTCACACTCACACATACGGACTTCTGACAAATTACAAAATGAAAAACATCTTTTAAATAAATGTGGCTGGATATCATGAGTAAGACATGGTTGTGGTTTCAATTAGATTTCTAAAAGGCAAGATAAGGGGAAATCAAACTGCGTTCACTGTGGACAATGTTCTTTGAAACTTAGCGCGGTGGGGTCTTTGATGGATGGTGTAACTTGTGCAACTTGACATAAAGGTTAAAGCTTTCAGTTTTGTTTGAGTCAGAAAATCGTTTGCACTTAAGATGCAAATAAAGTTAACAATGTCAAGATATTGCATCAAAGTTTAGCAAGTTGTAAACCAACGTACGTTTGGATTGCTAATCCTCATATCAAAGGCACTTTTACAAGTCTTTTACTATCGTTTTTGCGTTCCTGGCTCAATATCAATATAATACTTCAGATAAAGACTTCAAGCAACCTCGGTGCATGGTGGAGCAGCGGTAGAGTTGCTGCCTCGAAGCGCCAGAGACCCGGGTTCGATCCTGACTACGGGTTCGTATCTGTACGGATTGGTACATTCTCCCCGTGACCTGCGTGGGTTTCCTCCGAGATCTACGGTTTCCCCCCCACACATTCGAAAGACATACAGGGTTGTAGGTTAATTGGCTTTGAATAAATGTAAATTGTCCCTCGTGTGTGAAGGATAATGTTAGTGTGCGGGGATCGTCAAATGCTCCTGTCCTTTATCTCTGGAGATGCTGCTTGACCCGCTGAGTTACACAAGCACTTTGTGACTTTTATTGCTTAACCAGCATCTGCAGTTCTTTGTTTTTACATCTTCTACAAGAGATGGGTTAACAATGGGCGGGGACGCTGCCTTAGTGCACCAGTGGCCTGGGTTCAATCCTGACCATGGGTCAAGTCAAGTCAAGTTTATTCGTCACGTACACATACTAGATGTGCAGAGAAATTAAAAGTGGCAATACTCGCGGACTTTGTGCAAAAAACAAACAAACAAACAAACAACAAACAGAATGGATGCATGCTCTCCCTGTGACCTGTGTGGGTTTTCTCCGGGTTTTCCAGTTTCCTCCCACATTCCACAGACATTCAGGTTTGTAGGTTTATTGGCTTCTATAAATTGCTCTTAGATTGTAGGACATAGAACAAGTCTATGGTAGATCGATGATCGCTGTGGACTCAGTGAACCAAAGGGCATGTGTCCGTGCTGTGTCTTCAAACTAAACTAAACTAATCTAAAACTCCAGCAAAGCTAAAGTCCACTTGACTAAGTGGGACCCGTTGGGCCTCATCTTCACACAGGAGGGCTGGTCCCCCAACGCAATAGACTAGAATAGAATAGAATGCAATTTATTGTCAATCAAACCTAGGTTTGAATGAAATATCATTTCTACAGTTTTATACATTACAAAACAATCCAAGACCCACACTTAACACAGTTTACATAAACATCCATCACAGTGAGTCTCCAACATCTCCTCACTGTGACAGGCGAGAGGACCAATCAGCTGATCTCAAGTTATTTTAAACACTCATAACTTTTTATTTTTCATTGATGGGAAAAATCCTCGGGGCTGGCTCAACGGAGGAGGACTGTGAGTAAGATGGCCAAAAAATCACAGCGATACAGGGTAGCGTTTTTTCTAAAATCCATATACAGCGCAGACAGGAAGTGGTCAAGATGAGACTTTTAATGATATAGATGTGAAACGTGGGAATTTTTCCACTGGCTAGTGTCACAAGTCATAAAAAGGCAGTTTTAAATATTGCATTCAGGCACATTTACCTCAGAACATCACTACCGGAATTCCACAATGCATTATCCTGGATCCAACAATGTTCACCTTCTTTAATGCCTTTCTTTCCATGAAAAGTGTCTGAGGAAGGGACAATTATACTCTGCTTAGTTCTACCTGCATCGCATCAGTAACTAAAGCAGCCTAATCTTGCATGCAGCAAGACCTGGATAACATTCACGCTGATGTGAAAGAGGCATTGGCAGGAAATGCATCTCAGTGCTCGATTTACCATCATTTGGAATTACTTATTACATCTGTGCTATTCCAGTCCAAAACAGCAGGAAACAAAGATGCAAAATGGGTTCACAAGACGTTCAGAGAAGGTGCAGAAACGTCTCCTGTCCTTTTTCTCCAGAGATGCTGCCTGACCCGCTGATTACACCAATATTTTCTGCCTATCTTTGGTTTAACCAGCACCTGCAGTTCTTTGTTTCTACATCATCTACTTCTTCAATCCGGAGAACTCGGAGAAAACCCATGCATGGCAATGGGAGAACGTGCAAACTCTGCACAGACAGCATTTGCAGTCAGGGTCGAACCCGGCTCACTGGCGCGATAAAGGGCCTGGCCCACGAGCATGCGACTGCATGCGGCAAGCGCGACCAAACCGGAAGCGGGGGCCGCGCGGAGGTCGAGTGATCCCGTACGAGTTGACGTGAAGTTCGAGCAAAGGCATACGCCGTCAAGACGTTGCGTACGGCGTCGAGACGCTGCGCACGCCCGTTGAGGCGGTGCGTACGGGCATCGAGGTGGCTGCGGGCCGGCAGGCCGATGCTGTGCGGAATTTTTGGACAGTGTCAGTTTTTCGGAGCCCCGCGCGATGTCGGGACCAGCCCCGCACAACTCCATACGGCTCCGGCGATCGAAGTGAGACCGGCCCCGCGAGGCCGTACGGCTCAAGCAACCACGTTAGGTCGCGCTTGCCGCATGCAGTCGCATGCTGGTGGGACTGGCCCTTTAGGCAGCAACTCTACTGTTTGCATCACCATGCCGCCCATTGTAAAGCCATCTTCCATGAAAAATGTCTGGGGAAGGGAGATTTGCAGACAATCACACTCTGCTTAGTTCTACTTGCAACGCATAGGTAACTAAAGCATGCAGCAAGACCTGGATAACATTCACGCTGATGTGAAAGGCATTGGCAGAAAATGCATCTCACTGCTTGATTTACCATCGTTTGGAATTCATAATTAAATCCGTGCTATTCCAGTCGAAAACAGCAGGAAAGATGTAAAATGGGTTCATAAGAGGTTGAGTAGCTGCAGATGAGTGGTAGAGGTTTTTAAAAAAATAGAAATTTCTGAGCTGTTATAACAAGCACATCACAATTTTTGCATAAGCGCGTTACAGGAAATTGTTTTTATGATATATTATGTAATTGGAAATTGGAAGCAATAAAAATCATCTCAAGGGTAAGAAGGACAAACATGTATTTCAATATTTGAGACAATTACTATCAAAACAATTTATCTTATGACCGAAATGCGTTAAATTCAGAGTTTATTGGCTCTGTTAAATTAAAGTGCAAAATGTGGAATTTTCTCTGGAACCTAATGTTTGCTTTTCCTGAACAGTATTCCATCTTGGATCACGAGCCAGAAAATGTGAAACAAAGTAGGGTTGTTCAGGCCTGAATATTGCTTCAAACCAGTCTGCCAAGTTGGCACAAACAATGTAACAGTGGTTAAATATATGGTTAACTATAGCCGGAGATTATCAAAAAGAGGAGCATTCAAGATGAAAACACACGAGACAGCAGATGCTGCAATCTTGAGCCAAACACACAAAGCACAGGAGGTCAGGCAGAACCTGGGGTGAGAATGGGCAGACATTCCAAGATGATGTTGCTGCCAACAAGACAAGAATGACCACACAATTTTCATTATGCAGTAAGTTTCAATGAGCCCCCCCCCCCTCAGCCCAGAACTGCCTAATGCTCATCATTTGTTAACCCAATCATCCCAGATACATTCTCGTAAACCTCCTCTGAACCCTCTTCAATGTCAGCACATCCCTCCTCAGACGTGGGGCCTAAAACTGCACACAATACTCCAATTGCAATCTGACCAGTGCCTAACAAAACCTCAGCATTACATTCCCGGCTTTTATATTCTATCCTCTCGAAATGAATGCTAACATTGCAATTACCTTCCTTACTATAGACAATAGACCATAGACAATAGGTGCAGGAGAAGGCCATTTGGCCCTTCGAGCGAGCACCGCAATTCAATGTGATCATGGCTGATCATCCCCAATCAGTACCCCGTTCGTGCCTTCTCCCCATATAGAAACATAGAAACATAGAAAATAGGTGCAGGAGTAGGCCATTTGGCCCTTCGAGCCTGCACCGCCATTCAATATGATCATGGCTGATCATCCAACTCAGTATCCCGTACCTGCCTTCTCTGCATACCCTCTGATCCTCTTAGCCACAAGGGCCATATCTAACTCCCTCTTAAATATAGCCAATGAACTGGCCTCGACTACCCTCTGTGGCAGAGAGTTCCAGAGATTCACCACTCTCTGTGTGAAAAAAGTTCTTCTCATCTCGGTTTTAAAGGATTTCCCCCTTATCCTTAAGCTGTGACCCCTTGTCCTGGACTTCCCAAACATCGGGAACAATCTTCCCCTGACTCCGCTATTTTTAAGAGCCCTATCTAGCTCTCTCTTGAAAGCAGCCAGAGAACCTGCCTCCACCGCCCTCTGATACTACTGATTCAATCTTTTAGGAATCCTGCACCCGCACTCCCAAGTTCCTTTGCACCTCCGATTTCTGAATCCTCTTCCCATTTAGAAAATAGTCTAAGTCTTTATTCCTACTACTCAAGTGCATGACCGCACACTTTGCTACACTGTATTCCATCTCCCACTTTTCTGCCCACCCTCCCAATCTGTCCAAGTCCTTCTGCAAACTCCCTGTTTCGTCCACACTACCTTTCCCCTCCACCTATCCTTGTGTCATCCACTAAACTTGGCCACAAAGCCATCAATTCTATTCTGTTCTTCTTGAGATCTCTGGTGCTCGATTTCTAATATATATTCTATTCCTCTTGAAATCTCCATTGCCTTAGCTCTAATATAATTGTGAACCTAAGTAAGGAATCTATGCATCGTAACAATTATGGTTACTTTCTCCCCAGCAAGAGTTACAGCAAATAACATACTGCAAGGTACTCAGCAAATAAGAAGATGTCCTGCTGTATTTTCATGTATGGGATCTCGAGTGTTGAATAGTTCTGTGCTCGGATACAGATAAATCACCAGCTGACGTTGAAGCCTAGAACTTCAGCCACTGGTGGTCTGGAAATACTGATCACAGAAAAACAAAAAAATCAGTGTTCAGATTTATTTGGGAAAGATTGGGCACTTTAGTAAAGTTTGTGAAATTAAAATTTGCCATGAGTCACTGCCTTCAATAGATGAAGAGCTAGGAATGAAAATTACAGGAGGACAGGGACTGCTTTGTAATCTCCTCTTAAGGTATATTAGAAATACTCAAGGCGGATGTACAATTACATTGAACAAAATCCTGGTTCTCGATTTTCATCAAAACCACAGAAGAATTAATGACAGTGTAACCATAACATAATTTTGTAAATATACATCTGCTTCAATTCTAACATACCTCAGCTATCAAAATAATACGATTCTGCAGTATTCAGTTCAGCAGGATGGTAATACTTTGCTATTTATGTGCAATCACTTTCGGAATTACAATGCATAATAGCTCCTTGAACTGATTAAAAGCTTGGACTTAATAAGCATCACACCAGTGTGACAAGAGCAGGGAGTTCCAATTGATTGTTTGATTTGTTTAGAAATTAAATAAAGTGTATTTGATGCATCGAGCACTGATCTTGGATGGATTTAGTTTTGTTTGGGGATATAGTAGCAATGTTACAAAATTTTGAGATTTTAAAAATCAAGTCTACAATTTATCCCATCAGATAAAGCATAACAATAAGTTTAATTTGACACCAAATTCACTTTCATATCTCAAGTATTAAAAAAGTTATGGCCATTTTCATACTCGGAAATTAGCATCTTGTTCCCTATTGATTTTCAATGGACATTACAAAAAAGCTGTGATCTTGGATAGTCAACAGGCCATTTCTTAAGGAAAGATTAACATTTTTAAATAGCCTAAGTGTCCAAAGATTATTTACAAATAATTCACAATATAACATGATTTTTATATCTAATTTACATTAATTTATAGGCCAAATGGAAGGAATTTAGTGTTCAATTGCTGTAAATAAATACCCATTTAAATCGGCTTTCCAGTGGGTTTCTGTGAACGCGCTGGTTTAGAATGTTGACAGCGCGCTAGATTAGTGCCCTCAAATGCCGAGAAAAATACTGCGGGATATAAAAAGCCCAAAATAAACTATTCGCTATAGATAACTTTAATTACAGTGTTATATATATGCCCCATTTAATGTAAAAATAAGGTACATACCTTTAATTGTTTGCTCTATAAAACCCTGGGGCTGCGAGAGGTAGCGGAATAAAACAGTAATTTTAAGACTATTATAACTATATTATCGAGGCCTATAAAACTAATAATACCTTTTGCGACCGGGTCTTGCAGCGATTTTTCGTTAATGATTTACTAGGCTGAACATGTGCGATTAGTACAGCCTAGTAAAGATCGCGTTTTAAACCCGCCCCCTCCAAACAGCGCTAAAATCGCCGACATGGTTGAGGGCAGATTCCCAATGGCGATTCAGGTAGGTTTTGTAACATACCTAGATATAGCGTGGGAATAGGCCCTTCAGCCCACCAAGTCAATGCAGACCAGCGATCAACCCATGTCCTGGCACTGTCCTACCCACTAAGGACAATTTAAAACCTTAAACAAAGCCAATTCACTTACAAACTTGTTTACGAAGGAACTGCAGATGCTGGAAAATTGAAGGTAGACAAAAATGCTGGAGAAACTCAGTGGGTGAGGCAGCATCTATGGAGCGAAGGAAATAGGAAACATTTTGGGCCGAAGGAAATAGGAAACGTTTCTCTACCTCTACTACATCGACGACTGCATTGGTGCCACCTCCTGCACCCACACACAACTCACTGACTTCATCCACTTCACCACTAACTTCCATCCGGCACTCAAATACACCTGGACCATTTCCGATATTTCCCTACCATTTCTTGACCTCACTATCTCCATCGCAGGGGATAGACTTCTAACCGACATACACTATAAACCCACTGACTCCCATAGCTATCTGGACTACACTTCTTCCCACCCTGCTTCCTGTAAGGACTCCATCCCCTACTCCCAATTCCTCCGTCTACGCCGCATCTGCTCCCAGGATGAGGCGTTCCACACCAGGGCATCGGAGATGTCCTCATTCTTCAGTGAACGGGGGTTCCCCTCCTCCACCACAGATGAGGCTCGCAGCAGGGTCTCTTCTATACCACATGAGTCTACTCTCACTCCCCATCCCCCCACTTGTAACAAGGGCAGAGTCCCCCTTGTCCTCACCTTCCACCATATCAGCCGTCAGGTACAACAAATAATCCTCCGTCATTTTCGCCACCTCCAACGTGACCCCACCACTCGCCACATTTTCCCATCTCCTCCCCGGTCTGCTTTCCACAGAGACCGCTCCCTCCGTAACTCCCTGGTCAAATCGTCCCTTCCCACCCAAACCACCCCCTCTCCGGGCACTTTCCCTTGCAACTGCAAGAAATGCTATACTTGTCGCTTTACCTCCCCCCTCGACTCCATTCAAGGACCCAAGCAATCGTTCCAGGTGCGGCAGATATTCACCTGCACCTCCTCCAAGCTCATCTATTGCATCCGCTGCTCTATGTGTCAGCTGCTCTACATTGGTGAGACCGAGCGCAGGCTTGGCGATCGCTTCGCCCAACACCTCCGCTCGGTCCGCAATAAACAACCTGATCTCCCGGTGGCTCAGCACTTCAACTCCCCCTCCCATTCCGAATCCGACCTTTCTGTCCTGGGCCTCCTCCATGGCCAGAGTGAGGACCACCGTAAATTGGAAGAGCAGCACCTCATATTTAGCTTGGGCAGTCTGCACCCCAGCGGTATGAACATTGACTCCTCTAATTTCAGGTAGTCCTTACTTTCCCCTCCCCTTCTCAGCTCTCCCTCAGCCCACTGGCTCCACATCTTCCTTTCTTCTTCACACCTCCCCCCACCCTCATATCAGTCTGAAGAAGGGTTTCAGCTCAAAACGTTGCCTATTTCCTTCACTCCATAGATGCTGCCTCACCCGCTGAGTTTCTCCAGCATTTTTGTCTACCTTTAACTTACAAACCTGTATGTCTTTGGAGTGTGTGAGTAAACCGGAGCTTCCTGAGAAAACCAACGGAGGGCATGGGGAGAACGTACAAACCCCGTACAGACAGCACCTGTAGTCAGGATCAAACCCAGGTCTCTGGTGCTGTAAGGCAGCAACTCTACCGCTGTGCCACCATGCTGTCTCCTGAGGGTTGATGCAGCCCAACCACCATTTGCATGATGGAGAACTCTTTGTAGGATCGTCAGGCTGCTGCTGGATTTCATGCCCCTAAAAATTAGCAAATATTCTTCGTCAAATTGACATGTCCACGGAAATATTTCTTGTAATTGCAGTAATCTCTTCAGTTTCTAGAATTTGTGCAATTTAGTCAAGAGTGTTTAATTGTCAGATGTACTGAGAACAGGACAATAGAAACATAGAAACATAGAAAATAGGTGCAGGAGTAGGCCATTCGGGAATTCCCAATATCGGGAATAATCTTCCTGCATCTAGCCTGTCCAACCCCTTAAGAATTTTGTACGTTTCTATAAGATCCCCCCTCAATTTTCTAAATACTAGCGATAATAACAATGAAATGATTACTCACAGCAGTTTGGCAGACCTGTAAATGCAATGTGCAGAGATAAATAGAATTACAGAATTAATAAACTAATAACAGTCATACTAGTGCAAATTGCCAAAGTCCATAGTGCAGCCAAAGACGCAGTCCATAGAAGTTTATCGTTGCTGTTTAGTGGTGGCACAGTGGTAGAGTTGTTGCCTTACAGCTCCAGAGACCCGGGTGCGATCCTAACTACGGCTGCTCTCTGTGTGGAGTTTGTACATTCTCCCTGTGACCACGTGGGTTTTCTCCGGGTGCTCTGGTTTCATCCCACACTCCAAAGACGTACAGGTTTGTAGGTTAATTGGCTTGGGTAAAAATTGTAAATTGTGCAGTGTATATGGGGTGAGTATACCGCAACGCCAATGGGCCGCCCAGTTGCTAAGAAACTGTCCCTGAATCTGGAGGTGCGGGTTTCATGCTGGTGGCCTTGCCGAGGCAGCGTGAAGCGTAGATGGGAGGGAGATTGGTTTGAGTGATGGGCTGGGATGCGTCCGCAACTTCCTGCAACTTCTTGGCACTGTCCTGGCATCGTTTGAGCTTTTGTATTGTCTACCCAATGGGAGAGGGGAGAAGGGAAAATGTCTGGGGTGTGAGTGGTGCTTGGCTATGTTGGCTTCTTTCCTGCAGCAGCATAATGTACAGGCAGACAGAGAGAGCCACTGATGGTAGTGGTGAGAGTGGGAAGAATTGGCCTTCCAGTACTGAGGACGAAATATAAACCTCAATGTAACGGACTTTGCAAGAACAAATTTAGAAGACTATAGGAATATTATTTTTTTTCATTCGACTTCATGGAGTTTTAAATTTCCTGCCTTAGTCAAGCGTCTTGGTGTTCAATTTTAACATTTGTTAACCCACAGATTTGAATCCTGTTAATGACTGTATTAAGATGCCGTTCAAATGAATTTTCAATGAATATATTAACCAAAGTGCTACGAAAAGGGTTTAAACCCTTTAAGTGATCAGCCATAATCCAACATACATGTTACAGTTACATGAACCATGCACAATAAATCTTCAAATCCATTTATTTTCAAAAAGAAATCTACACAAAAACCATTAATGCCTCAGAAGTACATTTTTTAAATTCCAGCCAACCTTGGATAAGGATAAGATTGGCATTCTCATCCCTAACTGTAATCAGAAAGCCTACACAATGGTGACAGACAAAGCACTGTAGAGTGGTATTAGCAGATATGGTGGAATTTATACCTCGAAAGCTCCCTGACACACCAACGATAATGACAAAAATGATGGGAATCTGGACAATGTATTGCACCTCGTGACATCTGATCCAGCTTGCCTTGAAATATTTAATACACAAGGTTGTGTTCAAGCTTAAAGTTTGTTGAAAGGCTCCGATTTCAATTTCAGATAAGAAAGAAAGAGTGGGGATTTATTATTTTTGAGTTGTAATGAAGTAGTAATAGAATAAATTGCAGGCTGTGAAGTCACTGATCAAATCTGTGTAGCAGCTTCACCTGAAGCTTTCAAAGTGATCCAAAGCAAACTCGGAAATTTCACCACAGTAGTGAATGTGCAATTAGGAGCCATGCTCTATCTAAATCTAATGCCAAGACAGCAAACAATACCTCCTGATTTACAGTCTCTGCAGTTCAACTCCTGTCATCGCTGTGCAATGACTCAGTCCAATTCACAGTAGCATTGCTTGCATCAAGTACTTTTCAGAATAATTGCCCCCAAAAAATTCTCTGCAAGATCTGCTTAACTGTATATTAATGCCATTGAAAACACACATAAATACTGCGTAGACATTGAGAAAAGATTTTCAGCTTTCATGCTCAATTGCAAGAGATGGCTCTCTTTGGAATTATTTTTCTTTTAAACTCGCATTCCGCTGCCAACATGGATTTCCACACAAAATGGTGAAATGGGTCAAAGTACAGTCAATGTCAAGATACAGCTCTTAGCACACTGCAATGAGAGTTCCCGTTATGCTGGCTATAAATTATTGAGGCTGGGAGCTGTAGTTGTTTAAACCCTTTAATTACCGTCTCATTCTCAAACTCTGCAAAAAGTGATCCTGGGTCATAATGTGAGTGAACTGCAGAAGCTGTAGATGCAATGAGCTGCAGATGCTGGTTTACAAAAACAAACATTCAGAGTGACTTAACTGCTGGAGTAACTCTGCAGTTAAGACAGGCATCTCTGGAGGTCTGACTTGGGATGGGACAGAAAATGCAGGTCAGACACAAAAGCTCCAGTTTCCATTGTGGGAGGTGAGCAGGGCAGGGTTTTGTTGCTGCCATTGTTTTTGGGGCAAGACTGATGGAGAAACTTACAAAATTCTTAAGGGGTTGGACAGGCTAGATGCAGGAAGATTGTTCCCGATGTTGGGGAAGTCCAGAACAAGGGGCCACACACACACAGTTTAAAGATAAGGGGGAAATATTTTAGGACCGAGATGAGAAAAACATTTTTCACACAGAGAGTGGTGAACCTCTGGAATTCCCTGCCACAGAAGGTAGTTGAGGCCAGTTCAGTGGCTATATTTAAGAGGGGGTTAGATGTGGCCCTTGTGGCTAAAGGGATCAGGGGGTATGGAGAGAAGGCAGGTACAGGATACTGAGTTGGATGATCAGCCATGATCATATTGAATGACGGTGCAGGCTCGAAGGGCTGAATGGCCTCCTCTTGCACCTATTTTCTATGTTTCTATGTTTCTATAACAAAGGAAATTGGAGGAAGATAGACACAAAAAGCTGGAGTAACTCAGTGGGGCAGGCAGCATCTCTGGAGGGAAGGAATCGGTGATGTTTCGGGTTGAGACCCTTCTTCAGACTAGTTAGGGATAAGGGATGATAAGTCTGAAGAAGGGTTTCGGCCCGAAACGTTGCCTATTTCCTTCGCTCCATAGATGCTGCTGCACCCGCTGAGTTTCTCCAGCTTTTTGTGTCTATCTTCCTCCAATTTCCTTTGTTATAGAAACATAGAAACATTTTTTGTGTACCTAGGGAAAAGGGATGTTGGTTCAATGTTATTGCAAAAGTTATTGTGAAGGAGGCTTGGACATTCTAGTTTTTGTTTTTTAGTTTTGGATTTAGTTTTACAGTGCGGAAACAGGCCCTTCGGCCCACCGAGTCTGCACCGCCCAGCGATCTCCCACAATAACGACTATCCTACACACAATTAACCTACAAACCTGTACGTCTTTGGAATGTGGGTGGAAACCGTAGATCCCGGAGAAACATACAAACTCCCTACAGTCAGCACCTGTGGTCAGGATTGAACCTGAGTATATGGCGCTGTAAGGCTGTGCCACCGTGCCACCCCAGAGGATTCTCTCTTTTGTAACTGGCAATGAAGTCAGCAAGGAGGATCAATTTAGCTTCCTGCGAGTTTGAAGTCGTAAACCTCCAGATTCAGGGCCAGTTTCTTCCCAGCTGCTGTCAGGCAAGTGGTCTGCCCTGTCGCCAACTAGAGAGTGGTCCTGGACTCCCATCTACCCCATTGAAGACATTTGAACTGAATTTAAACAGATTTTGGTACACAAAAATACTGGAGAAACGCAGCGGGTGCAGCAGCATCATAGATGCTGCTGCACCCGCTGAGATTCTCCAGCATTTTTGTGTACCTTCGATTTTCCAGCATCTGCACTTCCTTCTTAAACAGACTTTACTGGACTTTATCTTGCACTAAATTTTATACCCTTTATCCTGTATTTGTACATTGTGGACGGCTTGGTTGTAATAATGTATCGCCTCTTCACTGGCTGGACAGCACGCAACAAACACGTAACACTGTGCCTCAATACACATGGCAATAATAAACTAAACTAACCCAATCAAAGCTAAACTGAAAACTATTGGGACGTGGGGATGAATTCCAACAAGGGCATAGAGATGATCTTTTGACCACATCCATATTAGCTAATGATTCTAGGTGGTGCAGCGGTAGAGTTGCTGCCTTACAGCGCCAGAGACCCCCGCTTCAATCCTGACCACGGGTGCTGTCTGGACCGAGGTTGTACGTTCTCCCCGTCACCTGGATGGGTTTTCTCCGGGAGCTCCGGATTCTTCCCATGCTCCAACGACGTACAGGTTTGTAGGTTAATTGGCTTGGTATAACTGTAATTTTTCCCTAGTGTGTAGGATAGTGCTGGTGTACAGGATCGCTGGTCGGCATGGACACGGTGGGCCTCTTTCCGCGCTGTTTCTCTAAACTAAACTAAACTATAGGTTACAGCTTCTTTAACAGAGTGAAATTGAGGGCTTGGAAGCAGTCATATCCCAAACGGAGAGTTCCTGAGCTAGCAGACTAAAGGGCCTGTCCCATTTGCACGCGATTGCATGCGTTTGGCACGTCCAACCGGAAACGTAGTTCACGCTAAGTACGCGCTAAGTCCGCGTGTACGTCATTTACGTCATGCTTACCAATCAGCTGGGCAGGAGGCGGGCCGACTGAATTTGGGCGTCGCATGGCGTCGGGCGGTGACGTCATCATGCAACGCCACGCCGGGCGGTGACGTCATCACGCAACGCCACGTGCTAGGCGTACGCCGTCAAGACGCTGCGTACGACGTCAAGACGCTGCGTACGATCACGATGCGCCTGCGTGCCGACAGGCTGTTGGCGCGCGAAGATTTCGGCCACTGCAAGAATTTCGTAGCCCCGTGGGATGTCGGGACCAGTCCCGCACAACTCCGCGCTTCTAAGTGGGACCGGCCCAGCGTAGCCATACGGTGCCCGGTACGCCACAAGCGACCACGAGGTCGGGTAATTTGCAAGCCAAGGCAGCGTAAGTGGGACAGGCCCTTTACTCAACCTTGCCAGTGATCTGGAGGACATGGATAGGTGACTTTTCGGGTTGTGACCAGAAGTTATAAGTTGGCCCCCAGAACCTCCAGTCCCTGCAGATGGGGAAGGGGGTATACATGGTGTTACCTATGTCAATATTAGCTGTGTGACTGAAGCTGCACTAATATCCGCCTTCCTGTGGATCTCGACTAATTTCCCAAGAGTTGGAGAGAAACGCAGAGAGCATCACCAACACGATCTAACATATGGGAAAACACTCTCACTCACAATTTTCACGCTGTAAAATCTATGCAAGGGGGTCCAATTTCTAGGTTTGGATATTTACAAGTCATTTAGCTGCCAGGATTCATAGCGGAGCTCAATCCTGTTCTGGTATACATTTTCCTGCAACACTAAGAGGCCGAGCTTACTTTTCCTGCTGGGTAGTCTCCCATCAGATATGATGACTCTTAGTGCATGCAGGGACCGACCTTCCTGAAGAGGCAGCCTCCACACTGGTAGAGCATTTAGTTTAATTTAGAGATACAGTGCAGAAGCAGGCAAGTTCGGCCCCTCCGAGTACACACCAGAGAGTTATCTCCGCACACTCAGACTCACAACACAAGGTAGTTGAGGCCAGTTCATTGGCTATATTTAAGAGGGAGTTAGACGTGGCCCTTATGGCTGAAGGGATCAGGGGATCAGGGGGTATGGGGAGAAGGCAGGTATGGGATATTGATTTGGATGATCAGCCATGATCATATTGACTGGTGGTGCAGGCTCGAAGGGCTGAATGGCCTACTCCTGCACCTATTGTCTATGTTTCTATGTTTCCATCCTTCCACTGAAGAAGACCTTCAGTCTGAAGAAGGGTTTCAGGGCGAAACAATGCCTATTTATTTCGCTCCATAGATGCTGCCACACTCGCGGAGTTTCTCCAGCACTTTTGTCTACCTTACACTATCGTACATGCAGCAGGGACAGTCTATAATTCCACCACGTTAATTCACCTACAATCCTACGCGTCTTTAGCGTGTGGGAAGAAACGAGAGATCCCGGAGAAAACCCATGCAGACAGCACCCGTAGGCAGGATCAAACCCAGGTCTCTGGCACTGTAGGGCAGCAACTCTACCGCTGTGTCACCGTGCAGCCCCGAAAATGCTGAGCCAGCCTGCTATGAAATGCAGATTCTCCCAAAAGCATAATTAATTGCAAATGAAATCACTCCAAACTGAGATTCTGCAGTCAGAATGAACAGTGACTGTACACAACTTTAATAAAAGACAGCATAGCCATTGGCTAGTTCTCAAGAGAAAGTATTTATTTTCACTTCACACAGAAGTGAAAGGCATTGGTGAGGCCAATTCTGGAGTATGGTGCACAATTTTGGTCGCCTAACTATAGGAAGGATGTCAACAAAATAGAGAGAGTACAGAGGAGATTTACTAGAATGTTGCCTGGGTTTCAGCACCTAAGTTACAGAGAAAGGTTGAACAAGTTAGGTCTTTATTCTTTGGAGCGCAGAAGGTTAAGGGGGGACTTGATAGAGGTCTTTAAAATGATGAGAGGGATAGACAGAGTTGACGTGGATAAGCTTTTCCCATTGAGAGTAGGGAAGATTCAAACAAGAGGACATGACTTGAGAATTAAGGGACAGAAGTTTAGGGGTAACATGAGGGGGAACTTCTTTACTCAGAGAGTGGTAGCTGTGTGGAATGAGCTTACATAGAAACATAGAAATTAGGTGCAGGAGTAGGCCATTCGGCCCTTCGAGCCTGCACCGCCATTCAATATGATCATGGCTGATCATCCAACTCAGTATCCCGTACCTGCCTTCTCTCCATACCCCCTGATCCCCTTAGCCACAAGGGCCACATCTAACTCCCTCTTAAATATAGCCAATGGACCGGCCTCAACTACCCTCTGTGGCAGAGAGTTCCAGAGATTCACCACTCTGTGTGTGAAAAAAGTTCTTCTCATCTCGGAAGTAGCTTCCAGTGGAAGTGGTGGAGGCAGGTTTGATTTTATCATTTAAAAATAAATTGAATAGGTATATGGATGGGAAAGGAATGGAGGGTTATGGTATGAGTGCAGGTAGATGGGACTAGGGGAAAATAAGTGTTCGGCACGGACTAGAAGGGCCGAGATGGCCTGTTTTCCGTGCTATAATTGTTATATGGTTATATGGTTATACTTATTACCAGTTCATAGCTTGGTGTTGGGCCATTCCGAGGTCTCATTTTGTCCAACTGCTGATAAAGGCAAGTCATGCCAAAACACGACATTAACCCTTCAGACATGGGGAGGTGGTGGGACAGAGGGGAGTTTGTAGAGTTAGCAGCGTAGGAGATATTCCATAAATGGCACTAGGTAGTGGTTGAAATGGAGTACAACGAACCGATAAAAATAACTGAAAAATTATATTAAATGGTGTCATGTTGTTTGTGCCTCTAAATTGAAATGAAAATAATAAAAGTTGCAAGAATAAAATAACAACATTGCAAACATTTTTCCTGCATCTAGCTTGTCCAGTCCTTTTATAATTTTATATGTTTCTATAAGATCCCCCCACATCCTTCTAAACTCCAGTGAATACAAGCCTAATTATCTTTTTCAAAAAGGCACAGGAGAGTTCAAAGCGTGCATAGTTATAGTACTTGACTTCCTTTGTACTATTTATTCAAGCCTTTTCACTTGGAAGTAGCTTTTGGTCTCCAAGAAGGTCATTCTACTGGAGCACCTTTTGTGGCAGGTTTTTCAATTCTTCAGCTGCAAACAAAGTAATGTGACAAAGGATCCTTACTGTGCTTTCACATGCATTTTATAGCCGCCAATGTAACATTCCTCTGAATAACACACGGCAACCCTTAAAACTGATGTGTCACTAGATTTTGCAATCCTCTGTTGAGCTGAAAAGAATCCGAGCTTGCCAAATCTTCGACCGTAAATTACTAACGCCTCAACTTTTGGAAGGGATGAGATGCCATCACACTCTGGTCAAACCTCTGTCAAGATCAGCATTGAGATGGCCTTCCCGTCTATGATCTGATCACTAATAATGTGCCTTACTAATGTGAGCAGACACACAGTGATGGGGAAATACTGCCAGTGACAGTGTTAGGACAGTAGCCAAAGCAAAGGGAGCAGGTTGATGAGATTAGTAGTCTGTGCATGTGTTGCACTGACGAGATCAATATACTGGAAGACAGAGCTATTGGAGCTGCTGTTTGCAAGGTTGTTATGATGAGTTCTATGGAGAATGTCAAGAGAACGATAAACTGCTGGAAGAACTCAGCAGGTCAGGCAGTATCTGTGGAGGCACAAGGATGGTCAATTGACAATAGACAATAGACAATAGGTGCAGGAGTAGGCCATTCGGCCCTTCGAGCCAGCACCGCCATTCAATGTGATCATGGCTGATCATCCCCAATCAGTACCCCGTTCTTGCCTTTTCCCCATATCCCCGGACTCCAGTATCTTTAAGAGCCCTATCTAGTTCTCTCTTGAAAGCATCCAGAGAACCTGCCTCCACCGCCCTCTGAGGCAGAGAATTCCACAGACTGTTTCGACGTTTCAAGTCTAGACCTTGCACCAGTCGGCGTGGGTGGCAGTGTGGTGCAGCGGTTGTTGCAGCCCCAGGGTCTCAGTATTTTTCCAGATACTTTGCTTTCCGCCCACACTCCAAAGATGAACAGATTTGTAGGTTAATAGGCTTCAGTGAAAATCGTAAGTTATCCCCATTGTGTAGTGTACAGGGTGATGGCTGGTTGGCGGGGGACTCAGTGGGCTGAAGGACCTGTTTCCACGCTGTATCTCTGAAGTCTAAAGTCAGTTCTTACGTAGAGTCTCGATTTGAAATATCAATCATCCCATTGCCATCACAGATGTTACTTGTTCCACTGAATTTTTCCAGCAGTTTTTTTTTTTGCTCTGTATTCCAGAATCTGCAGTCTCATGTGCCTTAACGGCCTGTCCCACTGTACGAGGTAATTCAAGAGTTCTCCCGAGTTTTCCCCTGATTCGAATTCGGAGAATGTCC
>NC_073390.1:51318279-51335779 GCF_028641065.1 Leucoraja erinaceus
TACCAGAATGGCAGTTTACAGGATAGAAGAAGCTACTACATATCGACACGGTGGTGCAGCGGTAGAGTTGCTGCCTTATAGCACCAGACACCCGGGTTCGGTCCTGACTACGATTGCTTGTCTGTAAGGAGTTTGTACGTTCTCCCTGTGACCGCGTGGGTTTTCTCCGGGTGCTCAAACATTCCAAGGACGTGCAGGCTTGTAGTTGAAATTGGCTTCTGTAAATTGTCCTGTGTTGGGTAGAGCGAGTGTATGGGTGATTGCTGAGTGGCGCAGATTCGGTAGGCCGAAGAGCCTGCTTCGATTTTGTATTTCTAAACTAAACTAAACTAAACTAAACCTGTGTGATAAATCTTTGACCGTTGAGATTCTGTCTGCATTCCCTGCAATTACACCAGTTGCTTTTTGGCATTGGCAGAGGCTCTGGGTTTAAACACTTGGCTTAGACGCAAAATTCAGATGCCAGACCAAAAAAAAAATGTACAAATGGGTGTATGAATAAGCAGGCTTTTCCAATATTCATGACAGAAAATGATGGCTCCTGTAAACAGATCTAAATGTACTTTAATTTGAACTATTTAAGCGAGCTTGAAAATGAGCTCCAAATTAAATATGGAATGTAAACACAAAATGCAAGAAGAATATGATACTGCACCACTACACTCAGAAAACAATCTAAGTATTACATTTATAGAGTTGAAGCAAAGGCATTATTGAGAAGAATAATTACTTTACAAATCTGTTTTGAATAAAGTCTGACATGCAGAGGTTTTCAGTGAGTGCAAGTCAGCTACATGCTCGGCTCCATATAACCTACCAAAACAACTTTTAACCTTGGACCAAAATTATACTCAATTGCTCATTCCTCCAAAAGACAGCAATATTTCAGAAATCCGAGAGTAACAAAATGGCGGGATCCTGGAATACAAAAGTAAACGGGTAAACTAAAATTTGATACATGACATTGAATTCTGGCAAAAATCCAGGGCATTTTGAAAATGTGGAACTAATTTGATCTTGGGCTGAACTCTATCTACCTGCTGGCCTGGAGTTTAGCAACATGTACTGTTGAATGGGTGACATACACCTAGGAAATTAACTCATTAGGGGTGCGGTTACAACAGGAGCTTTGTGGAGGGCAAAATTACTGGCATAAACTGTGGCACTGTGTAAGTATGGGTCATGTTACATCATCTCTCATCTGGCCAATTTCATGTCAGATTCATGAAATCCAACAAAGTTTCAAAGCCATGCTCTCTCCATTTTGAAGTCCCCTCCATCTTGTGCTTTGGACCACAACCATTAAAGCACTGAAACCCTTCAAAACAACATCACGCAGAGAGAATGTAAATGTCCCAACGCTGCCTCAAATGGTTCCTTCTCAAAATATAAATTCTTTACCTGCCATCAAAATGTCGATGAGTCGATTCTCCCCTTCCTCAGCTCCCCTGCTGTCTCCTCCCACCCTCCAGCCTTCCGGCTACTCCTCCCTTTCCCTTTCTTGTCCCCCCTGCACCCACACAACCCCCCTCCCCACCCCCACTGCCTATTTCCTCAGTTTCCTGAAGAAGGGCCGGCCCGAAAAAAAACGAGGAGCTCCATAGCAATTTCTTCGGAAGGTTTACAAAGTAGAAGGAATGATAATGATTCTTGCCAAAATACAGCGACTGGTGCATGTGTGAGCTATGCAAAAAGAATCTCACTGTGCGGTGCACACGTGGCAATAACTTTAGTCAGAGGGTGTTGGACGGGAAAGGAATGGAGGGTTATGGTCTGAGTGCAGGTAGATGGGACGAGGTGAGAGTAAGAGTTCGGCACGGAGTAGAAGGGCCAAGGTGGCCTGTTTCCGTGCTGTAATTGTTATAAGGTTTGATGTTATAATCTCTGCAATTCATTGCCACAGAAGGCTATGGAGGTTAATGCCCCTGTCCCACTTAAGGAAACCTGAACAGAAACCTCTGGAGACTTTGCGCCCCACTCAAGGTTTCCGTGCGGTTCCCGGAGGTTTTTGACAGTCTCCCTACCTGCTTCCACTACCTGCAACCTCCGGCAACCACCTGCAACCTCCGGGAACCGCACAGAAACATTGTGTGGGGCGCAAAGTCTCCAGAGATTTCCGTTCAGGTTTCCTAAGTGGGACAGGGGCATTAGCCTATGGATATTTTTGAGGCAATGATTGATAGATTCTTGATTAGTACGGGTGTCAGGGGTTATGTGGAGAAGGCAGGAGAATGGGGTTGAGAGGAAAAGATAGATCAACCATGATTGAAAGGCAGAGTATTTTTGATGGTCCGAATGGCTTCATTCTCCTCCTATCACCACTTATGAGTAAAGGACTATTGAATATTGATATTACTGATTATTCACAGTTTATAGATCATGGCAGCTTTTCAAATATCGATAAATCCAATTGTAATCAGTTGTCTTAGGCTAGAATAAAGTCTGTATGCACTTATAGTTTTTCCTTTATTTCTTTACAGTTTAAATCTAATAACACATTAAAATCAGAAGGCACCCTAATAACACCTCAATAAACTCCTTGTCAACTTTAATAAATCAAAATACTGTAGATGCTGGGAATTTAAAATTAAAAGCAGAAATTGCTGGAACTACCAGCAGGTCTACAGTTTCATGTGTCAGATTTTAGTTTCCCCATTCACGTTTGGATTCCAGGATTTGACCATTTTGGTACTCTCGGATTTCTGAAATATTGCTGGCTTTGGGAGGAATGAGACATTTAATGTAATTATGGTCGAAGGTCAGACAGCATCTGCGGAAAGAGAAGTAGAGGAACTGGATGGCAAGATGAACTGGCAATCTGACAAACATTCTCATTCCAAAGATGCTGCCCGGCTTGCCAAGTGTTTCCAGCATTTTTTTAATTTTTTCATTTCTTCCATATTTAGTGCCTGTGCAATCCAGTTAACCAACAAATATATTAAAAACTCCTCACGTTGGAATTCACAGAAGGTTATGCTGCATCTGTGGAGGGAAGGGACAGGTGATGATGATGATGATTTGGGTCAAAATATCCCAAAGTGCCGTCAGCCCATTATCTCTCCCGATGCTGCCCGACACTCTGAGTTCCTCCAGCACCTCAGGTTCTTGTCTCTGCGAACATGCTTAAATGAGCTCCAAGCCGTATTCAGAATCAAAACCTAGATGTGAACATCAACATTCAAAAGCAGTCCAAATTTTGTTTCACGTTTAATCTGCAACACACGATAATGACTTTTGATCATTTTCCTGGTAAATTAAAGAATTGTCTTTTTTGTTGTTGTTTAGTTTACCAATGCAGCGCTGATACAGGCCCTTCGGCCCACTGAGTCCGTACCGACTAGCGATCCCTGCACATTAACACTGCCCTACTGATGCACACTCAGGCCAATTTTACATTTACACCAAGCCAATTAACTTACAAACCTGTACGTCTTTGGATTGTAGGAGGCAACTGAAGATCTCGGAGAAAACCCACGCAGGTTTGCGGGGAGAACATACAAACTCCGTACAAACTGCACCCATAGTCAGGATCGAACCTGTGCCTCTGGTGCTGTAAGACAGTAGCTCTACCCGCTGCACCTTTTAAAATGGACATTTGTTGACACCGCAAAAAAATTCTGTTTGAATCATCCACTTTGATCAGAGTCCCTTCATCTTTTGTTTTTAGACTAATTTGAGGAATGCCTGTGAAGATATGGTGTCACGATTTAAACCCTACTGCTGCAACTTTAACCTTCATGAAGTAAATTACTATTATGCGATTCCAACTCCAACGTGTCTTAAATCTCTGCATCAGACCATATATCCAACAGTACAACTTTTCGTAGACAGACTATATGGTTCTGATTAATATATTCACTATATTTTAAAATATCTTTCCCCGACCTATAACCAGAAAAATAGCTCAAAGTTACATTTCATATTGGACAACACCAGAAAAATTATTTGCTGGTAATATTTAGAAACATAGAAACATAGAAATTAGGTGCAGGAGTAGGCCATTCGGCCCTTCGAGCCTGCACCACCATTCAATATGATCATGGCTAATCATCCAACTCAGTATCCCGTACCTGCCTTCTCTCCATACCCTCTGATCCCCTTAGCCACAAGGGCCACATCTAACTCCCTCTTAAATATAGCCAATGAACTGGCCTCGACTACCCCCTGCGGCAGAGAGTTCCAGAGATTCACCACTCTCTGTGTGAAAAAAGTTCTTCTCATCTCGGCTTTAAAGGATTTCCCCCTTATCCTTAAGCTGTGACCCCTTGTCCTGGACTTCCCCAACATCGGGAGCAATCTTCCTGCATCTAGCCTGTCCAACCCCTTAAGAATTTTGTAAGTTTCTATAAGATCCCCTCTCAATCTCCTAAATTCTAGAGAGTATAAACCAAGTCTATCCAGTCTTTCTTCATAAGACAGTCCTGACATCCCAGGAATCAGTCTGGTGAACCTTCTCTGCACTCCCTCTATGGCAATAATGTCCTTCCTCAGATTTGGAGACCAAAACTGTACGCAATACTCCAGGTGTGGTCTCACCAAGACCCTGTACAACTGCAGTAGAACCTCCCTGCTCCTATACTCAAATCCTTTTGCTATGAAAGCTAACATACCATTTGCTTTCTTCGCTGCCTGCTGCACTTGCATGTCTACTTTCAATGACTGGTGTACCATGACACCCAGGTCTCGCTGCATCTCCCCTTTTCCTAGTCGGCCACCATTTAGATAATAGTCTGCTTTCCTGTTTTTGAATGCTTTCATTAAAATGGTCTTTTCGTGCACAGAATTGGCCAACCCAGCCATCAAAGAAAATTAGGAACCACACTAACAGGCATGACATCCTGACAATTGTTAACGTTTCAGTCAAACAGATGCAGCCAATTTATACTTTGCCATTTCCCCAATAAGCATTTATGTTAATCCAGATCAATCAAACTGTCGATGGTGGGAAAACAAATGAGAAAGGACTCAGCAAATGGTTAGAGTGGTATAGAATTGTAATTCATATTCCTGGGATTTTAATTAAATGTCTTCATATCAACTTTAAACGTATAGTTATACTTGAGTGTACCAAACAGCAATTTGGGCTAAATATCACATATAGATGTAGGAAAATAAATCCAAACTACACTTATGTATGGATCATCTTACACAAACTTAGTTTTCCTGGACTTCAAATCTCCAATTTAAAGATTACTTTACATCTGCAGAGCAAAGTTGCTTCGTTTAAAATCAGTATTCTGTTACCAATGCTATTTGATTACTCTGTTTTCACAGACAGAAGTACAATGAGCCTTGTCTCTATGGTATGAAACCAGAATTAAAAACATGACTGCAATGCCTTGTGGTGCATTTTTACAATAAGCTGGATGAGAAAACGACCTTTAGAAACAGCATTTGGATATGATTTACTTGACCGAGTTCACGTAAGTTTGAAGGATTTTTTTCCTAAATCGATGGACAGAAAAAACAAAAACAGCTTACAACCCAGTGGTATGAATATTGATTTCTCTAACTTCAAGTAACCCTTGCTTTCCCTCTCTCTCCATCGCTCCCCCAGCAGAGTTCTCTGACTAGTTTCACAGTCCTCCAGATTAATTTAACTGTTTGTATGCCTCGTTTCCTCCTTCCCCACAGCTAACATTGAACCATTCTATATTTTCCGTGAGCTTTGTCTGCTTTCATCTATCGTTTTCATACCTTGCCCTTCCATATCCCTAGTTACCCTTTCCCCTGCCTCTCCGTCTAAAGAATGGTATCGACCCGAATCATCACCCATTCCTTCTCCCAAGAGATGCTGCCCGTCCCGCTGAGTTACTCCAACATTTTGTGTCTATCTTCAGTGTAAACCAGCATCTGCAGTTCCTTCATACGCATTAAAACATTATTGGCCAGAATGGATTTTATGCTTACTGCACAGTTTTGCACTTTTGACAGAGCCCATATTGTACCATTGCAAAATATTGCACAAATCAAATGGTTGCAATTTTCTGGCATGCAGTTCAGAATGTTTAAAGGGCCTGTCCCACTTAGGCGAGTTTTCAGCGGACTGCCAGCGACTGTCAAGTTGCCAGCAGTCGCCTGAAAAACTGACAACTGGAACGGCAACGCAACGCAAACACATTGCTTCCTTCACCAGCCCATTATGCAGGCGTTATGCAGGGCAAGCGGGACAGCGCTGCAAGTGCAAAGCGGGGGGGATGCAGACACACATCTGTCTAAGAAAAATTACGGTAAGTCCTATCAGGGGGGGGGGGGGTTTAAAAGCGAAAGTGATACAGACACACACTCGCGGATGAACATTACCGGGAAGGTTTGAAAACTGCTGTAATGAACAGGGACTTGGTGGCAGAATTGCACAGTTTTGTCCAAACGGTAAGTCCTATCAGAGGGGGGGGGTTGGGGGATGTCAGGGGAGAAACTGGATAGTCTTGGGGGGACTCTCTAGAATTTAGGAGATTGAGAGGGGATCTTATAGAAAATTTTTAAGAAGCCAGAGAGATTGTTCACGGCTGTGAAGTCTCGGCGGACATTTAACATCCTTTACCGGTCGGCCATCTTAGGTTCTGAAAACTACCGCTTACCTTTTTTTCCCCCAATGAACCAATGAAATTCACCGGTCAGCATCAGCTACAACCTACGAGAACCTTCGAGAACCTTCGACCTCCTACAGCACGAGAATCTTCGCTATTCTCCATGGCGGCTCCATTCTAGTCACCGCTAATTTTTAAACAGGTTGAAAAATCTGTGGCGACCATAATGAGGCCACGACTAATTCTCCTCGCGACCATGTAGGCGACTCCTCGGCAACTACCCACGAACACGTGGCGATTGCATAGTCTTCTGCAGTCGCCTAAAAAGTCACTTAGGTGGGACAGGCCCATTAGTCAAGTCAAGTTTATTTGTCGAGATGTGCAGTGAAATGAAAGTGGCAATGCTCGCGGACTTTTGTGCAAAAGACAAACAGCCAAACAAATTATTAACACAATCATAACACACATATTCTTTTACATAATAAATAATGGAAGGAAAAACGTTCAGTAGAGTCTCACCGCATGGCAACGGAGGCGTTTGCCTGACCGTAGCAGCTGGAACAGTCCGTTGCAGGGGTGGAAGGGGTCTCCCATGATTTTATTTGCTCTGGAGTTGCACCTCCTGTTGTATAGTTCCTGCAGGGGGGGTGAGTGAAGTTCCCATAGTGCGTTCGGCCGAATGCACTACTCTCTGCAGAGCCTTCTTGTCCTTGGCAGAGCAATTCCCAAACCAGATGGTAATGTTCCCGGACAAGATGCTTTCCACCGCTGCTGCGTAGAAGCACTGGAGGATCCTCGGAGGATCCTCCATTAGGCGAATTACTGAAATGAAATACCGTTATTTGTCGTTGCAAGCACTGCATACATCGGAATTGTTGTTGCCACTCCATTGGTGCATAATATACAAACATAAAATCACAGGAGACAATTTAAAAACAATGTTAAAAACTAGGTATCAAGATAAGTAAGTAGTCATGTACTGTCAGTACATGGTGATGGGAAAGTGCAAGCTGGGTATCAGCATGGAAGAGTGCAGAATGAGTAATACTCAGTGTTTTTCATATTGAGTGTGAAGTTTGCTTTGGGGAAGAAACTGTCTCTGAGTCCGGAGGTGCGTGTTTTCGTCTGGCCTGTAATGCCTGCCAGAGGGCAACAGCTCAATAAGGTGGTGACCAGGGGTGTGTGGGACCTTTGATGATGTTAGTGGCTCTGCTGGGTAGCATGAGGTGGCAATATCCTCCAGAGAGGGCAGTGGGCAGTGGTAATGGTGGCGCACTCAAGTGCAGCAGCTCTGTGCTCTCTAGATGCAACGGAAGATAAAATGCCACACAGTAGGTGACTGCAAACAAGAAATAAAGGACTTCAGTTGATTGTACCAAGCCAAACGAGGCATAATATGATGTCAAGTTACCTTTAGATTAGGTTTATTATTGTCACATGTTGTGAAAGGCTTTGCTTTGCATGTTTACAAATCAGATCAGATAATCGACAAATTCAATTACAACAGATAGAGCAAAAGAGAAGTTTCAGAGTGCAGAATATATTTCACAGCACCGTAATGCACCAGTCCCATAAACAATGTCCACACTGGGGCAGAGGTGCATCGGACGGTACTCTGGGTTATGGGGAACAGTATCCGAGCTTATGGGCAGTATCCGAGTTTATGAACTGATATCCGACTATGGAAGAAGGAACTTCAGATGCTTGTTTACACCAAAGAGAGACACAAAATCCTGGAGTAACTCAGCAGGACAGGCGGCATCTCTGGGGAGAAGGAATGGGCGATGTCTGACAAAGGGTCTCAACCCGAAATGTCACCCGTTTCGTCTCTCCAGAGATGCTGCCTGTCCTGCTGAGTCATTCCAGCATTTTGTGTCTATCTCCGATTATGTAGCATTGTTTATTTTAGTGCAATGTGATTAATAATAGAGATAAGGCAGACTCAAAGGTGGGGAAAAAAACATGTCTTGGAGAACGAGCCACTTTGGAGACTCAACCATACATTTTGTAGCTTCTGTTTAAGAAAGAACTGCGGATGCTGGAAAAATCGAAGTTAGACAAAAATGCTGCAGTAACTCAGCAGGTGAAGCAGCATCTATGGAGCGGGGGAATAGGCAACGTTTCGGGTCAAAACCCTTCTTCAGATTCTGAGTGTCTTCACTTGATATATGCTGGTAGATGTTGGTTGGGGAAAGTCGCTACATAATATCCCAGACTTAATTTTGATCCTCCATCCACCAAGAAATCTCTTCCGTCTGCACTCCCCAATCCATACATCCCCTCTAAGATTGTTTGTCTTGTTCCACTCCATTCAAGGTGTAATTTTCTAAGACTGTTGAAATGAAAAGTGGTACACAATCCAACTTTTTGGTCACCATGTTTTTCCTCTCGGGTTTTCTAGGAGGTACAGAATCATAGGTAATAGGAGGTATAGAAATAAGGTAGACAAAAATGCAGGAGAAACTCAGCGGGTGAGGCAGCATCTATGGAATGAAGGACAATGGTAACGTTTCGGATCGAAAACCTTCTTCAGACGTTTCAACTTGAAGCGTTGCCTATTTCCTTCGCTCAATAGATGCTGCCTCACCCGCTGAGTTTCTCCAGTATTTTTGTCCACCTTCGATTTTCCAGCATCTGCAGCTCCTTCTTAAACAATTGAATTTCAAACCTTGTAGGAATGAACTGCAGATGCTAGTTTAAACCGAAGATAGACACATAATGCTCTGCCAAGGACAAGAAGGCTCTGCAGAGAGTGGTGCGTTCGGCCGAACGCACTATGGGAACTTCACTCACCCCCCTGCAGGAACTATACAACAGGAGGTGCAACTCCAGAGCAAACAAAATCATGAGAGACCTCTTCCACCCCTGCAACGGACTGTTCCAGCCGCTACGGTCAGGCAAACGCCTCCGTTGCCACGCAGTGAGAACGGAGAGGTTGAGAAGGAGTTTCTTACCAGAGGCAATTCGGACTGTAAACGCCTTTCTCACCAGGGACTAACTGTACAGAACGTTTTTCCTTCTATTATTTATTATGTAAAATAATATGTGTGTTATGATTGTGTTTATAATTTGTTTGGTTGTTTTGTTGTTCCGCGAGCATTGCCACTTTCATTTCACTGCACATCTCGTATGTGTATGTGACAAATAAACTTGACTTGACTTGACTTAACTTGATAATGCTAGAGTAATTCAGCAGGTCAGGCAGCATCTCTGGGTAGAAGGAATGGGTAACATTTCGGGTCGAGACCCTTCAGTCTGAAGAAGGGTCTCGGCCTAAACTACAAACCTGTAAGCCTTCAGAGTTTGGGAGAAAACCCGACCAAACCCAAGTGGTCGCAGGGAGAATGTACAAACTCCGTGCAGATCTAACCTGTCATTCGGATCTAACCTGGGTCTCTGGCGCTGTAAGGCAGCGAATCTACCGTGCCACCCAAATCCTGCATGGATCACTTTGGTCACCATACAACTCTCAGAACTTGAATGGAAGTACGTTGTCCTCAAACCTAAAGGACTCGTTCAGAAGTAGCACCACAATTAATTTAGACCGTTAGATCCAAATTCCCCCCTTTCGAGACAGAAGAAGCATAGGTCAAATACTTTGAGTCTGACAACACCAAGAGGAGAGAGAGTATAATTGTTCGACTGTAAAACAGTCTGGGGAAAAAAAATCACCGACCTCCATACTCAAGGCAAAACTATAATGAATAGATCTTTGCTTACTGATGTGTGGTGATGAATACGGCATAAACACAAGCATGAGATATGTCAAGTGATGAATGGTGATGATAAATTGCCCTCCTTTTGACAAAGGCCAATAGAATTATACATTACAATCTGCAGCTCAGAGAATGCAGAGGCAATGGGTGAATGAATCAAGATAAAGGCACACTTTGAAAGCTTGCAATGTTCATCTTGACTCAGACCAACCCTGACCTTGAAGTGACCACCACCATCTGATTGTTTGAACAATGTAAAGGCTAAGAAATAGCCTGCCAGGTGCCTGCCATTCAGAACAATGATTTATCCATCTCTACCTGATCTCCCGGTTGCTAAACACTTTAACTCCCCCTCCCATTCCCACACAGACCTTTTTGTCCTGGGCCTCCTCCACTGTCAGAGTGGGGCCCAATGCAAATTGGAGGAACAGCACCTCATATTTTACTTGGGCAGCTGACAACCCAGCAGTATGAATATTGATTTCTCTAACTTCAAGTAACCCTTGCTTCTCCTCTCTCTCCGTCCCTCCCCCATCTTGTTTCTCCATTTCTACTGTCCTGATTTAATATTACAGATTGTATGCTGCATTGCCACCTTCCCCTCAGTCAACAATTAACCATTCCACAATCCCCTCTCACCAGCTGCTTTGATCTGTCGTTTTCACAGCTCACCCTTCCATATCTCTAGATTCCCTCTTCCCTGACTCTCAGTGTGAAGAAGGGTCTCCCATTCCCATTTCTCCAGAGATGCTGCCTGTCCCGCTGAGTTACTCCAGCATTTTGTGCCTATCTTTGGTGTAAACCAACATTAGCAGCTCCTTCCTACAAATCTTTTCTGATTTTCAAAGTGACATCTACAGCCTGTACATGTGCCTTTGCACTTATGGGTTGGACCAATAATTATCTGAGATCAGTCAGTCTGACAAGTAAATTTATCAAAAAGAGAAGGGTTCGCTGCTAATTAGTTCAGAGAAACTAAAGATCAAACAGGGGCATCAAGATTTAAAACCGTAACAAGATAGATTTACAAAACTACATTTAAGTTTCAGTGATGAAAAAACATAATTCGCACAGAATATTACCATTAATATTGGAATACCCTTTGAGTAAGGACTATAAATATAAATCCAACATATCGACACGAGTTTATTTTCCTTTTTCAGACTAAAAAGTACTTGAATAGATTTTAAACATATCTAACATGTTAGATACGAACTATCCAACAATATATAGTAGGACTATGCATTTAGATTTTAACAAGTTCTTTGAGTAGCTTCCGAAACCTAGTTTGATAGAGTGTTTTGGAGAGTATGTCAATGAATACTTGATCAAACCTCTACTGCTGTATGGTGGAGAGCCAACTGAGTGGTTACATCATGGCCTGGCCCTTTAATGCGAATACCCAGGAATGAAGGAGGCTGCAGAAAGTGGTGGGCTTTGCCCAGATCATCACAGGTGTGGACCTCCCTACCAGGCAGCATGGTAGCTCAGCAAACAGAGTTGCTGCCTTACAGCTCCAGTGACCCAGGTTCGATCCTGACACTGGTGCTGTCTGTACGGAGTGCGTAGATTCTCCCTGTGACCTGCGTGGGTTTTCTCCGAGATCTTCGGATTCCTCCTACAATCCAAAGACGCACAGGTTTGTAGATTAATTGGCTTGGTATAAAGTGTAAAAATTGGCCCTAGTGTGTGTAGGGTAGTGTTAATGAGTTGGGGTCGCTGGTCGGTGTGGACTCGGTGGGCTGAAGGGCCTGTTTCCGTGCTGGATCTCCGAATCGTTTATCGAAGAGACCTATAGGAAACACTGCCTCAAAAAGCCCGCTAATATCATCAAAGATCCACACCAACTTGGTCAAGCTGACATCTCACCGCCACCATCGCGATGAACTCGCAGAAGCCAGGGAATCGGGAAAAGAACATTTATGTACAAGGTCAGGAGAGGAATAGATTAGGTAGATGCACAGAGTCTCTTCCCCAGAATAGGGGAATCAAGAAGCAGGGGGGGAGATTTCAGAGCATGTTGGAGGAGAGATTGAGAAGGAGAAATATCATGGTGGATTATTTTCCATACCAGGCAAAAGTAGAGCCCAGATTTTTTTTAGATTCCATGATCTTAATATTAATAGAGAAAAATTACTGAAGATGGACACAAAAAGCTGGAGTAACTCAGCGGGTCGGACAACATATCTGGAGAAAAGGAATAGGTGATATTTTGTTTTAAAGATATGCAAGGTTCAGATGCTCTTTTGAAGTACCATATAACCATATAACCATATAACAATTACAGCACGGAAACAGGCCATCTCGGCCCTACAAGTCCGTGCCAAAGAATTTTTTTTTCCCCTTAGTCCCACCTGCCTGCACTCATACCATAACCCTCCATTCCCTTCTCATCCATATGCCTATCCAATTTATTTTTAAATGATACCAACGAACCTGCTTCCACCACTTCCACTGGGAGCTCATTCCACACCACTACCACTCTCTGAGTAAAGAAGTTCCCCCTCATATTACCCCTAAACTTCTGTCCCTTAAGTACCTAATCATCAGGCTTAGCCTTATAATTGACCCCGAATCAAACAGATCTAGACAGACTCCACAGATCTGAGTACAATCTATTTTGTTTTGTGGATCTGGTACTGATGGCATCCTTGGGTTCACACCAAAGATAGACACAAAATGCTGGAGTAACTCAGCAGGTCAGACAGCAAAGTAATAGGTGACGTTTTGGGTCGAGAGCTTTCTTCAGACAGAGTCAGGTGAGAGGGATACGAGAGATATAGACGGTGTAGAACGGAGAGAGGAGAGAGGAGGAGAACTTGAGATGATTTCATAGTGGAGCAGACAAAATGTGTAAGAGGATTACTTACTTACATCCACCAAGATGCCTACCAGTCAAAAAATTTGAAAGGAACTGGAATATAGATTATCTTGTGCGAAGACAAAGTTATGGAATATGACATGAATTTTGGTCTAATAGGAGTATTTTAAATAATCTGTCAATATTTGAGCAAATAATGGATAATGATAAATGACTGGTAAGTACATTGGATACATTGTAAGATGTTTCTTTCAAACAAATTATGTAACAAATGAAACATTTGTGCATTAATAATGACAAGTAAATGGCCACCAATTTATTGAAAATTGTGAATACATTAACTTTTATTGTGTAGGAAAGAACTGCAGATACTGGTTTAAATCGAAGGTAGACACAAAATGCTGGGGTTATGGCCCTGTCCCACTTAGGAAACCTGAACGGAAACCTCTGGAGACTTTGCGCCCCACCCAAGGTTTCCATGCAGGTAGTGGAAGCAGGTAGGGAGACTGACAAAAACCTCCGGGAACCGGACGGAAACCTTGGGTGGGGCGCAAAGTCTCCAGAGGTTTCCGTTCAGGTTTCCTAAGTGGGACAGGGGCATTAACTCAACAGGACAGGCAGCATCTCTGGAGAGAAGGAATGGGTGATGTTTTGGGTCGAGACCCTTCTTCGATTTTATTGTGTTATTTTATAATATAATATAATAATTTAATCTAATAATTCTTATTATTGTCTACTGACAATTGTCAGAGTTCTCCTGGTCACCTCCATCATACCTGTTGAAAGCTTTTCATGAACCTTGGTGTCTGGTTTCAGGCTGTTCATGAACTCAGCTTAATGGACATATTATTTTCTTGTACGCCACAATTTGCGGATTCTTATTCTAATTGGAAGGTGGACTCATTTGTCTTGGAGAGAGTTAGATTTAGCTCTTAGGGCTAAAGGAATCAAGGGATATGGAGAAAAAGTAGGAACGAGGGTACTGATTTTAGATGATCAGCCGTGATCATATTGAATGGCGGTGCTGGCTCGAAGGGCCAAAAAGCCTACTCCTGCACCTATTTTGCTATGTTTCCTATTAATGGAATTTCCCTGTTTGAGGTTTTTATGAGCCTACTTCAGTGGCAAGTCTTCCTTAAAGAATAGGCACCTTTTGAAAGTGGAGGGCTTACTTTTTTGCGGAGTATTTATTCTTTATAGGCAGGAGTGGAACGCATTGATCAGGAGAACAATGGCAGTCTCCGAATTCCCATTTCAGCTGTGTTATTTTTACGCACTTCCCCCACAGTCCTCAAAACCCAGTATTGACAGATGTGGCATTTCCTCAGTGTTCCCCACAGTAGCCAGTCTTGATGCACCTCACACTTGTGTTTGGCCCCTCAATCAGCATGGGGTGAATGCGCACAAAATGGCCATGATCATATTTTTCCATCCTCGACTAATCGGCCATTCATGTTTTTCATTTTTCATTCATGAGTACTGATGGTTGAATCACTTATGTTCAGGAGTGTTGAGGGATTCCAAAACCATCGGGGTCACAGTTTAAGAATACAAGGGGAAGTAGGGCTTTATTTTGGACTGATGAGAGGGATGAGGAAACATTAGGGGAGGGGACATGAATGACGTAGGGGTAACATGAGGGGGAACTTCTTTACTCAGAGATTGGTGGCTGTGTGGAATGAGCTTCCAGTGAAGGTGGTGGAGGCAGGTTCGTTTTTATCATTTAAAAATAAATTGGATGGTATATGGGACTAGGGGAGATTATGTGTTCGGCACGGACTAGAAGGGTCGAGATGGCCTGTTTCCGTGCTGTAATTGTTATATGGTTATTATATGGTTATACAACCTCCAAATAAGCTCTGAACTATATATACTTGGGTCATCATTATAATGGCTACAGACTACTATGTTTCCTTATCTATTCTGCTCTTGCGAGTGAGATTTTCATTGTTCTGTTTCAGAGCAAATATGATATAATTAAAAGAAAATAAACATCTTAAATTTACTTAAGGGGAGAGGGGGTGAGGAGAGGGGGTGATAACAAGAGAGAAAAAAAGATTGCTTCAAAATATATTGCAAAAAACTTAAAAAAACTTTAAAATGACATGAAATAACAGGTAGCACAGTGGCGCAGCTGGTAGAGCTGCAGTGTCACAGCACTGGAGAACCCGCGTTCGATCCTGACCTCGGATGCTTGCACGAGGAGTTTGCACGCTCTCCCCGTGACCGCGTGGGTTTCCTCCGGGTGCTCCTGTTTCCTCACACATCCCAAAGTTGTGCGGGTTTGTGGGTTAATTGGCCTCCTTAAATTGCCCCTCGTGTGTAGAGCGTGCGTAGAACTAGTGTCTAAACAGGTGATCGATGGTCAGTGTTGACACGGTGGGCTGAAGGGCCTGCTTCCATGCTGCATCCCTAAACTAAAGTCATCTTAAAGGGGAAAAACAATTCGAGCTAACTACACAAACTGTAATTCAATCCGATCATCGACCGTATGTGAATGAATGGGGCCATGCTGGATGCCTAAGACATTACCAGAGCAAAAGAAATATAGAAACATAGAAACATAGACAACAGGTGCAGGAGTAGGCCATTCAGCCCTTTGAGCCTGCACCGCCATTCAATATGATCATCCAACTCAGTATCCTGTACCAGCCACAAGGGCCACATCTAACTCCCTCTTAAATACAGCCAATGAACTGGCCTCAACTACCTTCTGTGGCAGAGAATTCCAGAGATTCCAATGATAAATGTGTCAGATTTGCAGCGCGTCTGATCCCCGCAGTTCAGCACTGATCGGTGCATTTCAAACAGCCGACAAACTCCTGCAAAATTGCTGTCCGGAAAACAGCGCAATCCTGCCCGTGAAACTGGAGGAACGAAGAAGATTAAATCATCTTTTCCATTACCCTTTCTTTCTCCAGAAGGTTTCCTTGTGGTACAAGTTTTCAAAGGCACTGGATCATAACTTCAGTTATCAAACACAGCCAGTACAAGCACCACATGGGGAGCGACAAGCCAAGACTTGACAGTGTTCATCACACACTGTAGAACAATCTGCATTACAAGAGAGAAAATATCATGGGAAAAGCTTAATACTCTTTTTTTAAAGAGTTACAAGTATCGGACTTTCTGGCTAATAGAGTGGAATGGGAAAAATAACAATTTATTCATCTTCTTCGAAATACTGTGCTGTCAATGCAGATGTAATTAGCTATGTAGGTTTTATCTATGAACCAATGATTAATGTGGGATTTTAAACTATTCCATACTCCAGGTCGTTCCTATGTAAACTCTGAAGTAATTGACTGTCTATATCCTGTGTCCTTCTTCAGCTGAGATTGCCTTTCAGACAAGTCTGTGGACACAACCAATCTACCTTAATGCATTTGGAATCCATTCGCAGTTACTGAGGCCAGTCCAGAATTTAAGGAGGGGTGAACTGAAGACAAGAGCATTCAATGACTAATCATGGGAAACAGATTCGAAAGAGAAATATTTTGACTGATTATGCACTGGTCATTACTCACAATATGCAAAAATTGGCACCTGAATTCAATTAGAAGTTAACAGAATATTGCTCATGGCAAACAGAGATTTCGTTAAGAATGATTAAACATCACAGGGCATCACCCAGCACTGCATATATCATGTCAATTAGCCCTGCGCATGCACAATAAAGGTTTTATATTTGTTGCCCACAAAGTTACCAAAAGTATGAGTTAATGAGCAGCGGTAGGGTTCGATCCTAACTACGGGTGCTGTCTGTACGGAGTTTGCACGTTCTCCTCGTGACCTGCGTGGGTTTTCTCCGAGATCTTTGGTTTCCTCCCGCATTCCAAAGACGTGCAGGTTTGTAGGTTAATTGGCTGGGTATAAGTGTAAATTGTCCCTAGTGTGTGTTGGATAATGTTATTGTGCAAGGTTCGCTGGTTGGTGCAAACCCGGTGGGCCGAAGGGCCTGTTTCGTGCTGTATCTCTAAACTAAACTAAACAAAACTAATGATAACACAGAGGAAGAGCTTGCATCTGCGACAATATTTATTTCAATAACCAAGGAGATTTAATGAATGAAAAATTAACATTAGACTAAGTGACAGCATGGGTAAATGGGACTGGGTCAATTCGATGTCCACTCACCCATTGAGAAAAAAGGTTACGGGGTGAGGCGAATGATTACATTAGGAATTGCAAACTTCCTGGGTAAAATGTGCATTACAAATTATTACCAATTACAATTATAAAGGGAACTTAAGGTATGTAGTGGCTTAATGGGCAATTAAACTGTGAATGTCACCATTTCATGGAAATCAAGGAGAGGATAAGCATTCTTCTGAAGAAGGATCCCGACCCAAAACGTCAACCATTCATTTTCTCCAGAGATGCTGTCTGAACCACTGAGTTACTCTAGCCTTTTGTGTCTATCTTCAGTTTAA